>NC_059373.1:41457780-41757780 GCF_019703515.2 Myxocyprinus asiaticus
CGCACATTTATGCATACTCTAGCCTATACTACAAATGCAATGTGCTTGACTTTACATCCCATAACAAATGAACCAGAAGAATTGTAACTAATGTTCGTGACTCATATTTCACCAGACTGCCAAGAGTGAAGACATTTTTACACAACATTGGTTTCAAAATGCAGAATAATTGTTATGTTGAGAACTGCATGCCATTCACTGTATTTAGCATGCAACATAAGGAGGTCATATGACAACAAATACCACACTACCATTTGAATGTTTATTGTTGCTGTGTACTGTTTCACACACTGTAAAAAAAGAAAAAGAAAAATAGTAAATGTGTAATTTTAACAAAATAAAATACAAATTTACCCGTACAAACTTTCTGCAAATTTTATTGTGGAGATTAAGCGTAAAGGCTACATGGTCGTCATCATCAGCATGTGTTTATTATGAAAGAGTCATGAATGCAGATAATAAAACAGCTGCGATGAGACAATAGTGACTAAAGGATTACTATGGAGATCTCCTTAGAAACCAGTGGCCTTCACTCACTCTCTGCACAAGAGGGGGATCCTAATGTCAGGCGATGGTGAACAAGGACAATGGATCTGGCACGTGCTCATAACACCCCTAAAGATGGATTGCATTTAGTTAGATATCCTATTCCCTGAGATTCTGTTTTAGATGTTCTATTAATGC
Organism: Myxocyprinus asiaticus; assembly: GCF_019703515.2. NCBI lineage: Eukaryota > Metazoa > Chordata > Actinopteri > Cypriniformes > Catostomidae > Myxocyprinus > Myxocyprinus asiaticus. Next base: position 41,458,465 of record NC_059373.1, read on the forward strand.
AACTTCAATCAAGTGTATGATGTGCTTTCCCACACTATAATGATCTTTCTGAGAAATATCTGAGAAATTTGATGAGATTTTTTCTTTTACAACAGTCCATAATAGGCCACGTTGGGAATTAATTGTATGGAAAGCTTGGACTGCACAACTGAGAATCTGGGTCATATCGCAATGGGAAAGATCTGGTTTCAGTCTTTTCCCAAAGACCTTAGTGAATCATTGTCTAATCAGTACTCTGAATGCTACTGTGAAACGGTTGAATGGACAGTCACCACTATGATCTGATTTCAGTGTGCTGTCCATCACTTCTGAGGCTGTGAGTCATGTGGTGAAGGGTCAGTGTTATCTTTATTTAGTTCCTCTGACTCACCAATAGAAACTGGAGTGCGATTGTAGAGTAGATAGTTGACGCATATGTATATTAGCTTTTTTTTTTTTCAATCAGCATCAAGATTTTAGGTTCAAATTTATGATATATTTTAGGCCATTTCTTCAGTTTTTCACAACTTTAATTATTGTCTGCCTTTACCAGCTCATTTTAAATAGTTGGCAAATATTCCATGTAATATTCTGTTAAAATGAGGTCATAAAAGTTGCATTCATAATATAAATAATTTTAAAGTTAGCACAATAATAATAATCATCATCATCTTAATTCAACTTAGCTTATGTCACAACTTTCCAAAAAGTAATTTATGTCAAATTCCCAGTTCTAAAACAATTCTTTATTGCAGTATTTCTCACTTGTTTCATCTCTCTAGCTAAAACACACTGAGTGAAAACAGTTTGAAAGTGTATTGAGACTAAATTTGAGCTATTGGTGATCTCAGACACAGAACGTGAAATAGAGGACAGTACAGTGGTTCACAGGTTCAGCACCCTGGACAGCTCTATGCTGCATTCCTCTGAAACTTACTGTACTTGTTCATTGACTGACAAGAGCAGTACAGCACTTGTGTGATTGAATGCGGAGTCCAAAAGTCTGAAACCATGCTGAAAATCATTTAAAACGAAAACAAAAAGTTTTAGAAATGTAAAACCAAGAAAAGTTATGGTATACTTAAGATATTTACGATTCTGCACTACTTTAAAGGAATATTCCAAGTTCAATACAAGTTAAGCTCAATCGATAACATTTGTGGCATAATGTTGATTACCACAAACATTTATTTTGACATGTCCCTTCTTTAAAAAAAAACCCTCTGGGTTACTGTGAGGCATTTACTGTACAATGGAAGTGAATGGGGGCCAATTTTTGAATGTTAAAATACTCACTGTTTCAAAAGTATAGACACAAGACATAAACAATATGTGTGTTAACATGTGTGTTAACATGATTTTAGTGTGATAAAATCACTTAATAACTTTTCTGTGTAAAGTTATATTCAATTTTGCAACTTCGTTACCATGACGATGTAATATCGACAAACCCTAAAACACTAAAATGACTGTAAAAATTACGATTTAAACAACTTTACAGCTCAAATAATATATGAGTTTTAACAGAAGAATTAATGTAAGTACTTTTATAAAATTATAAGCTTCACATTTCTGTTTAAAGATTGACTTCCATTGTAAGTGTCTCACTGTGACCTCGATTTTTCTCCCCAATTTGGAATGCCCAGTTCCCAATGTGCTCTAAATCCTCATGGTGGCGTAGTGACTCGCTTCAATCTGGGTGGCGAAGGACAAATCTCAGTTGCCTCTGCATCTAAGACCGTCAATCCGTGCATCTTATCACGTGGCATGTTGAGCGCGTTACCACGGAGACATAGCGCTCAACAAGCCACGTGATAAGATGCACGGATTGAGGCTTCACGCTATTCCCCGCGGCATCCACGCCCAACTCGCCACGTGCCACACCGAGAGCGAGAACCACATTATAGCGACCACGAGACTGTTAACCCATGTGACTCTACCCTCCCTAGCAACCGGGCCAATTTGGTTGCTTAGCAGATCTGATTGGATTCACTCAGTACACCCTGGATTCAAACTCGTGATGCCAGGGGTGGTAGTCAGCGCCTTTACTTGCTGAGCTTCCCAGGCCCCCAGATTTTTGCTTTATTAAAGAAAAGGAGGGACAAATTGAAATTAATTTAAAAAAAAATTCCTTTAAGGTCACAAATCAAATGTTAGCAAATTTGTGACATTGACAATGTTAACTCATTTGTATAAAAGGTCAGATTTCTTTGCTTCCATTGAAGCACACAAGATGCTCTTTAGAACATTCTCAAATCATGCTGGATAACATGATCATCAGGCTTTGAGTCGAGTACATGTTGTCATTAATGCAAATGTGGTGCATATGCCTACCAAATAGTAAGATATTCTGAGAGATGTGCTTTTTTCAACTAAACGTTTCACTGACATAACATTTGATCAATTTTCTTATATTCAATTAGAAAAGAATGCAAAATGGGAGGTGTTTTCACTTGTGGTGTTAGGCTCAACTTTTGGATCCTGCTGTAATATTCATGTAGCATGGGAGTATTTCATGACAATAACATGCACAACTGCTTTATATTTGCAGTTATATTATTGTGCACTTCTGTTATTGTGCATGTTATTGTTATGTCATTGTCTCCTTGTGATGAATAGCTTGTGCTACACTACAACTCTCTTTTAAGTCGATTTGGATAAAGGTGTCTGTTAAATGAGTAAATGTAAATGTATGAAGATTAGACAACTTCAAATATTCTAGAACATTTGTTTAAATTATGGAAGATAAAATGGCAGATCATGCTAGGGCTATTACATTAAGCAGAGCATTCAATGCTTTACAACTGTATTTATCATGACAAGAGAGATCGATGTTTCCTGCGGAGTTAAGTTTCATTTACCACTAGGGGTTAAATACACTTACTACAGACATAGCTGAGAAACTGGCTATAAACTCTGAGTATTTGAAGTTATATTTTATAGATACACCTGTTATATAACCTTCATGTAGTTTTGTATGCAATGTAGACCAGGGGTTTTCAAACTTTTTAATTTCAAGAACCCCCAAATATGATGATATTTTTGCAAGGCACCCCCTTGAGTAATTGGATTTTATATTGTTATTGTATAACAATAAATAAAATATCTGAAATAAATAAATATCTGGAAAATATTTACTTTGTGTTTAGCTGACCACATATCTTTTTTTAATACCCACTATTAAAATAATGTTACATTTAACATTTTCAATTAAATTCAAATCTATTTGTATTACATAGAAAACAGAATGAAACAGTAATAATGTTTTTTTTTTTTTTTTTTTTTTGTAATTACTATTATTGTTGTTGGGTTTTTTTACCCTTTTTTTCTCTCTCAAATTTTCCTCGGATCCCCTAGCACCCGCTTGCGGACCCCAGTTTGAAAACCCCTGAAAATTTTCTGGACCACTCAACAGGTGAATGTGCATTTTTCTTGATGTCTGGACTGCCCTCTGGTGATTGCAATGTGAATCAACACCTGTCTCAAATTTATCACACTAGAGGTGACATCAAGAGTGCATTTCATGAAAGTATTGTTTCTTATTATAACTTAAATCTAACAAACATACAAACATGGTAAAACAGATATTACCTAATCTGAAGGGATAATCAGTCAGAAAGCAGAGGGTCTCACCCTAAATAAGTTTATTTTGTGATAATGACCAGCTGACTGCAAACCACTTATTTCACAACTGTTTACCAAACAAATAAATAAATAAATAGGCAATAAATGTTGATCTGAGTTGAAATTATTTTATTATGTGACAATAGATAGCCCACAGGGTGACACGAGGCATGGAAACTAGCACGGTTATGTTGGAAATCGGTTGCCTGGGACTGGCAAACTTAGCAGTTTTTTAGCATCATTATACAAAAACAACTGACTGCAAAATGCGACGACTGACCAATAAGAATGAAGTATTTTGGCATCAACCTTGTTGGGCACCAGAGCTTATACAAGGCCTCCTCAACAGGTCCCTGTGACTATGAGGGCCCCCAGCCATCTTATAGGACCCTTTTGCCTTCCTGTTTCTAATTACATTTTTTGAGCTACTCTTTAACATTATAACGCCATGCGTATCATATTTGATACATGACTTTCTAAAGCCTCTACATCATTACGATGTGTACGATGTGTGTCTCCTGGTGAAAGTTTCCATGCTCTTCTGGAAGTAGAAGACCTTGTAACAATTTCCAAAATAGCTACCTTCATGTTTTGATGCACTCATCTTTTTTATGTGAAATCTTTGCTGATTTGGATAAAGTAAAATTAACAATAATGATATATTGTTACTGATATTTCAAGTTACTGATATTTCATTAATATTTATTGAATTCAAGCAATATGTGCTAAACATTTCATTACAATTTCTTAATAGGTTTAAAAAAATATTATTTTCTGACTATTATTTCATATGTTAGGCTTTATATGGTTAAGCTTTATTCTTTGTATGTCACGTGTAGATGTGTTCATGTTTTGTGTTTATGTCTTTTATTTTGAAAAGTAGTTCCATGTCATGTTACTTCATGTTTTCCTGCCATGTCATGTGAATTCCTGTTTCCATGTCAAGTCATGTGATCATCCTGTTTCCCTCATGTCCAGGTGTCCTGTTCCCATTGGTTATAGTCTTGTTATTAGTTCTGTTATGTCATTGGTTCATGGTCATTGTCTTGTTATCTTGTTTATATTTCTGTCTGTTCATTGGTTGATGTTACCCTTGTCTATGTATTTAAGTCTTATGTTTCCATTGTATCAGGGTCAGGTATTGAATGTTGGTGTAACGTCGTTCTATTCCATGGCATGGCATGGCTATGGCATGGCTAGGCTAGGCATAGGCTAGGCTAGGCTAGGCTAGGCTAGGCTAGTTTATGTTTTGTTCTCTTCTCGTTAATGAATAAACTGCACTTGGGTTCTACACTTCATCGTCATCATCTGCCTGTCATTGCTTGCCAGCCTGCCAGCCAACATTACAGTATAAAAGAACTGCCAAACAAAAACATTTATTATACTATTCATTGCTATAACTGCGTGTTTGCCCTACATTACAAAAACAAAACTTGGCTTAGGTGGTTGGGAATAAGAAAATATTGATATTTTACTTTGTGTGGTTCAGAAGTACTGATCAAACTAGATACATAACTTTTATTGAGACAAACTATAATGTTGGTCTGACAAAACCTTGTCTGAAATTTTAAAATAGTTTTAAATGCTTGAAGTTAGAAGTTTTTACAAGTTCTACATTAAGAAAAAAGAAAGCAATAAAGCAAGCAAGCAAGAAAGAAAGAAAGAAGAGAGCATCTTAAAGCAGATTAAACGGTTCGTGTGTAAGTTTTGACAGCTTAAGTTTGAAATTACGAACATTCCAAAACAGACTCGTAGCTCATTTAAATATTCAGTCAATGTAATGTAGTCTAGGGGATTTTTGGAAAATAATTCCTTTGCAGGGCTTTTTGATGGAAGAATGATAATGGTAGCCAAGCTGTAGGGTCGTTCCAAACAGAATTTCCCAAAAAAATTACCAAATTTTTCAGCCCGCGCTTTTCAGCCCTTCAAAGCTCTCACAGTGGAGGGTAAAGTCTTTGAAGGATATAGGGATGATCATCACTTCTGAATAGAATGCACCCCATCATTCAGATGAGTTGAAAGACATTGCAGCACGAGCCAGAACTGCCTGAACTCTTTGCCGAATTTCACCAAACCCTGTATGATGTATTTGTTAAATTCATCAATATTTAAAGTGTTTGAAGTTAAATATTTCATAATTTATTGTGGCCCTTTTAAATATATGCATTTGGTATGCATAATTTGTAGTATTTACATTGAGTTTACATGATGTATAACAAACGTTAAAATGGTACTGTCTCTTGTGTGTTTGAATAAATCTGACTGTACATAACAGAACATGTATGAAAAAAGAGAATTTCCAGCCCAATGGTTCCCTTCTAGGTACCACAGCAAGTCATCAGTGAAAGCTATTTGAGGTGATTTTGGGGCTTCAAGCTAGTTTGCTGACTTAAACAATTTGAGCAAGTGAGTTAAAAATAGTAAGATCAATGAAAATAGATTGCGTAGATCTCAACTTTAAAAAATAATTGGACCGGGGGTCCTTTAAAGAAAATTGGCCCTGAGGCCCTAGCTTGTTATAATCCACCCCTGCCCCTTGCCTCTGAACGGAACCTCATATTTGCAGAGGTGTCACTGGCCGACTCCTACAATAGTAGAAGAAAGAAAAAGACTGAATTCCATTCAAAAGTGATCATCGTTATGCCCCACTCACTCCAGAGGGCAAAGCCCTTGATGTGGATACTTTGAAAGGAGCATGGCATTACTGTTTGAATGTACCCTTTGCTAATGGCCTTGTGGAGGGGCCCTTCGTGAATGGATTCAGTTGCTCACTTTCGTTTGAAACAACCCTTCGAGTGGCGTGCCTTTACCACAGTGTCTTTCAAGGGCGCAAAAATGCCATTTGGAATGTGTACAAAGATTGAAAGGTAGCTATCAAGCCAATGCTTGCTTTGGGTACTGTGAGGCTGGGGAATTTCTCACGAGTGTTGCATGCAACAATCATAGACTTTGTATTATTGTGCTTATTTGGAGTCCTACAGAATCTCTACACCTATCCATACCCCTAAACCTAACCCTTACCTTAGTAACAGCAATGAGACTCTCGCAAGACTTTCACATTCTGACGGATCCCCTCTAGACATAACCCCGAGTTTCACAGTTATAATTATAATTTGAGGGGACGTATTAACTCATATTAATGATAATTCAGATAGCACGTGAAGGCAACATCAACGCTAAAGCCCAAAGTATACTTCGGTTTTGTACAAATGCTAGACGTCTACGTAGAGGGCGAGTGACGTAAAGTTTGTCATCATAAGAGTGCTCAAGCGCTGTACGCAAATCCTCACGTACTCTGTACGCATATGCTGCGCATGCACCTGGAATTATTTGCACCAATCAGTGGGTCCACATGGTGGCAACACTGTGGAACAACAACAGTGGATGTGCATGTCAAGAGCACATGTGTGAGAAGTCTGAAGGATTATAAAGACATCTTTATGGGTCTAAACTCCTGAAGAGGAATAGTATCTCATAATGCGCATCTGTCAACCGCCTCTGTGTCTGCACACAGTCAAATGGAGTATACTTTGAAAGGCTGAGCGTTCGACTGTACGCATACCCTAAGCGTTCACGTCAAAACCAAAGAATAATTTGGGCTTTACTTTGTAACAGTAAATACGACTCTTGCAAGACTTTCCAGCCCAATGGTTCCCTTCTAGGTACCACAGCAAGTCATCAGTGAAAGCTATTTGAGGTGATTTTGGGGCTTCAAGCTAGTTTGCTGACTTAAACAATTTGAGCAAGTGAGTTAAAAAACAGTAATAAATTAATAATCTGTTGTTCTGTTTGCTAATAGTGACCAGTACTTAGCTTAAAACATTTTTACAGATTTTCTTACAGAAGTTCTTTTTTATTTCACAAGGCAGCTGAAGGTGAGAATAGCAGCAGACAGCCAGGTGAGGATGAGGAAACTTATAATTACTAAATTCTATAATTTAGCATCTGTTATCACAAAAAAATCTACAAATTGCCCAAATAGTGTAAAAGTGTGAAAGCATTTGAATGGCAACTAGAAAATAAAATCTTTTTATCACATTTTGATTAGACGAACCCCTGATGGAAGGTCTATTCACACAGAGTCCGTAAAAATTAAACGAAAAAATATTTCACCCCTGTACAGTAGGTGGCGCTGTTGCTGTTCTACAAACATTTATACCAGTCTTCTGCTCACACCTTCGGCTGTTAAAGATTAATATATTGAATGCTGTTAATTTGGCATAACTGTTTCATTATGTTCTTTCCATGGTGTTGATGCATTTTGAGGAGTATATAATCTGTGTTTTTCTATGTGAGTGAGATGAGTAAAGAGCGCTGTTGGATATTTATTTGCACATGTATTTTGCTACGAGTATATTCCAAATGGACTCCCGAACCCAACTTCTCTTTTTATAATGCCTGGATTAATGTATGGATAATATAACACAAGGTACAGTGATATAAATATGCGTGGAATATTGTATGTTAAGAAATAATGTACATTAAGACAAAACACCATAAGCAGACTTTAAAAAACAGACCGGACTTATGTTTGCAATACAAAGGGTTCATCGTTCATGAACTGCAACTATTTATTTTTAAGTACATAATTTTCAGGGATACCAGCTGCAGTCCAATGCCGGTGTTTGAAAGTTGATTAGCACCACCAACGCGCTGGATTGAGCAGCTGCAATGTTTTCATCGCAGTCCGAAGAAAAAAATATCGGACCACTCTCCATAGAAAAAAACCTTTGGATTGTCGGCGGACGATTTGTTGGACCCAATGTGAATAGCGCTATAGGAATCCACTGTTGCCATTCAAAAGCTTGTATGGAATGAAAAATCGCACCTAAAAAACTGACTTGGTGTGAACAGGCCTTAATTGTTTTCTGACTCAATTTGATTATTAATTTAATTGGTACCAATTGACAATCTTTGACATGATTACTCGCTACAATCACGCTACAGTCATCATTCACGCAAGGCCTGTTCACATCAAGTCAGTAAGATTGTTTGTTCTGAACTAGTTTTTGAACAGGAGCAATGGATTCCTGTGGCGCTAATCATATTGGGTCCGACAAATCATCCGCCGACGATCCGAAGGTTTTTTTTTTGTTTTTTTCTACAGAGAGTGGTCTGAATTTCCTTTTCTTCGGACTGCGATTAAAACTGACTGACCAATGAGATAAGACCTTTTTGTCAGTTTTCCAGAGTCGTTGCAGCTGCTCAATCCAGTGTGTTGGTGGCGTTAATCAACTGGCAAACACCAGCATTGGACATGCAGCTGATACACCCCCCCAAAATAATATATATTTAAAAATAAATAGTTGCAGTCCAAACATAAACCCAGTCTGTTTTTGAAAGTTTGCTTATGTTTTGTCTTATTGTACATTATTTGATTTGTATATCACTGTGCCTGTTTTATTCTCTTGACATTAAAAATAGCAACAAGCTCATAGTAAAATTTCCCATAAAAAGACTTTACATTGCAAGATTTTAATGTAGACAAACAAATGGCAGAACCACACTGCTATCTGTATTACAAGGATAATATAACAAAGTATTGCAATAATTTAAATAAAGAAAAGACTTTGAGCCAGTGTTTTCTTTTATATTATTTTTAATATTATGCATCATATTTAATACTATACCTGTTATTCTTAATGTACATTATTCCACTTGTATTTATATCACTATAATTTGTGTTATATTATCCATACATTAATCCAGACATTATTAAAAAGAGAAGTTGGATTTGAGAGTCCGTTTGGAATATACTCGTAGCAAAATATATGTGCAAATATAAATAGAACGTATTTTTATGGAACATTACATATCTCACTAGCATAAAAAACACACTATATATTATAAACACATTATATTCTAAATTCCTAAAAAATGCATCAACACCATGGAAAAAACATAATGAAACATTTATTTCAAATTAAGTAAAGAAATACTTTAACAGCATTCAATATATTAATCTCTAGCATTGACAGCTGAAGGCTCTAGGCAGGAAACAAGTGTAAATGTTTGTAGAGCAGAAACAGTACCACCTACTGTAAAGGGGTGAAATAGTTTTATTCACACAGACTAAAGTGTGAAAGTGAATAGAACTTTCGTCGGAAGTTTGTCTCTCAAAATCGTCACAAATTTGGTGTGAACAGGCCTTAAGAGAACCTTATTTAATCACAACGTGGTACTGATGTTTAATGCCTAATAGCCATTACAGGGTAGTCAAAAGCATTGTTATAGCCACACCTTCATATTGAAAAATAGGAAGGGAGGTGGGAACAATAAACCAACGGCTCAAAGACAGAGGCACTAGCCATTCTGGGTAGTGGGTCATTGTCTCAACACCTATTCCTGGTAAGTAGAAATGAGTGAAAGCCAGGCCAAGGGCTTTGTTACCATGACACTAGTCAACAGGTTAGTGAACCAATGGCATTAGCACAATGACACTAGCCGATAGGTTAGTGAAACACTGGCACATACAGTATGCTTTTATTCACACCACTAAGAATGGTGAGACAAAATTTCTAACATCAATACTTACCGACTGGTCAGTGATCAACCCATTTTCCTCTGTAAAGATCTGTAAGGAGAGGTAAGAAACATGCAGGTTATAAAACCTGGCAAAAGTGTTAGGGGAAGCCCGAACTGTAGCCAGATATACTGTATGTATAGACATGCCCTTTGCCCATGCCCAGGAGGAGGCCATACTCCTGGTCGAATGAGCTTTTATGCCCATGGGGCATTGTATGCCTTGCGAGTCATATGTGAGCGCAATAGCACCCACAACCCAGTGAGACATTCTTTTCTTGGAGACATCGTAACCCTTTGTGTGGCCTCCAAAGCAAACAACAGTTGTTCTGATACCTTGAATTTAATAGTTCAGTCAATATACATGCGTAATGCCTTTACTGGGCAGAGCATGAGTAGTCTCTTAGCCTCATCTGACTCAAGGAGGAGGAGAGAATGTTTTTTGAGTAACAACCTGAGCCCTAAAGTGGGTTGCTAGCACTTGGGCACATAACCTTCCCTGGGCTTAAGAATGGCCTACGACAGACCCAGTCCGAACTCTACACAGGAGTCATTGACCAAGGATCTGAAGGTCCCCTATATGTTTCACTAATGCCAAAGCGAGTAGCAGCGCAGTCTTCAAAGATGTATTCATAAGCTTACCACCTCTAATGGCTTAAACATGGAATCCGTTATCACATTTAACACCAGCACTAAGTCTCAAAATGGGATGGTAGCTGGGCAAAAAATGCTCTAACCTGTCTCGAATTCTGCTCACCAGAGAGTGTTGCTTATTGACAAGCCCTCAAAGGTCATGAGTGGTCCCTATGGCAGTGACATATACTTTGAGCGTGGATGGAGTGAGTCCTGCATCCAACCGCTCTTGTATAAAAGATAGTATCGGCTGCACAGAGAAATGCTTTAGGTCCTCATCCCGAGAGGACCACCAATAAGCAAAGTCACCACTTAAAGGCATACATCTGCCTCATTGAGGGGTCCTGGCTTGTAGTATGGTGTTTAACACCAGTTGCAACAACCCCTTTGTGTCAGACAAACCATGTTCAGAGGCCAGACTTGTAGTCTCCACACCTCAGGCCGAGGACGCCAGATTGTGCCCCGAGTTTGTGAGAACAGATCCAACCTCAAAGGAATTTTCCATGGGAGAGCATCCATAGCTCTACCTCATCGGGGACCAGTGGCAGTTGGGACATTTTGTGCAACTAGTTTCACTGTTTCCTTGTTTTCCCGTTTGTTGCACAATACTTTATGTAGCAAGCTGATGGGGGAAATGCATATTTTCGCGTTTCATTGGCATCTGTGAGCTTAGGCATCCAAGCCTGTTGGAGCTTGCTGTCAACCAGCTGATTGAGGGTGGAGTCTCCATTCCCCCATCCTGTTGCATCCTGATGCTAGAATAAACCTTCTTTGCTGTTCAGGTGGTTGGGGGTGTGCTTCGTACAAAGGAGACATGACTCGCTCCAGAGGAGAATTCGGCTTGCCATGTTCAATGTTGGGCACTTTGACCGTACTCCTCTTTGGTGATTTATATGCCACACAGTTTGTGCATCTTCCTAAGAGCCAAATGCTGGACGTCGTTCACACAGTTTCTTTTACATGCATCATGTTGTTAGAGACAAATCATATAGAACAGTGAAATCGCTCACAAAAACACTTCTGTCTTGTCATGCCTGCACTTGACATGAGCTCCACTGCACTGACACTGTCTTCTCTCCTTTTGGTTGTCGCAGCTAAAAGTCACTCCTCATTTGCATAAAGTCGCTGGATACACCCACTTTGAGTCGCCAGAGATCTTTGTCACCTGTGTCACTGGAAGTCGCCAGCTCTCATTGAAAATTAATGAGACGAGGTTGCTTTGTTGTTATAAGTTGCTGCATATATGAACGGGCTTTATAAGTATCCAATTCAAAGCCTTAAATCCAGTGTGGGCCACAGCCCACTGTCCTTCTTGGCGACCAGAAATGTAATGACTGTAGAAGCCGATCTGTGCCTCATATGCCGGTACTTCCTCTACCGCATCTTTGGCGAGGCGCCACTACCCATCAGGTTCATTTTCGTGAACACATTTGTGCCTTGTGCAGTCGCTACGAGGCCTGTCAGTCTCGCTGGGGAATGCCAGACTTCTGGAATACCTAAACAGCGAAGACTGAATAGTGTTCTCGATCCGAGCATACAACTGTGGGGAACTGAGAGTGCTGCCCTGGGAAAGCGGACAAAACTGCTCCACAGGTACTAACCAGGATGTATGCTTTGTGCATGTACAATGAGGTCTTAAGATTGTATTGTGACATGGCAGTATTCTGTCGACAACAGTAAAACATGTACCAAAATGATTGTGTCATGCCACAAACTTGTTCCCGGCTTGCAACAGCAGGGAAATCGAGAGGGCTTCTTAGATGACACCTAAAATATACGTGTTGTGACACAGATCTCTTCTGGCATGTAAAGTAAACAGTAAAAACAGGACTAATCATCCTGTGGAACTGCAGAGATGTCACACTCACGTTCCCAGATCACAACGGTGGGAAAGCTAGAAGTGAATTTCTTACAATTTAAGCCAGGAGTGTCATACCACTGACACCAGGCCACCCATAGACCTGTGTGGCAGGGTAAGTAAGAGAAAGACACAGTGGGTGTGGCGTCAGGCCTTGGAGAGGCATTTATTGGAAATAATAACGTAACGTCCAAAAAGGGGAATAAAACTGTCCATGGGGAAATAGCCTTCAAACGAGGCTCATTAAGCTGCACCTCTCCTTTCTCCTGCCCACTCACGTTGTGAACCTGGCTGAAGGGTGGTCCTAAGAGGCGGGGCGATGATGACGAGAGGGTTGGGCTGGTCGTTCCACCACAACCTGCCAATTTATTGAGCAGAAATCTTAGTGACCGGAGTGCCAATTCGTGGCATAGTGCTTTTCATAAGCACTGCAAAGTCAGCTGCACCAGAGACCTGAACACTCATTAAATAGGGAGAACATCAAGACAAAAACGTGCAACTCTGGAAAGGGCGGCACCAGTGGCAAAGCTCGAAGGTGCACCAACACAGTGAACACTTTTCGCGCTTTATTTCAGAGCAGGGTTTTCTCCTGCTTGAACCATGTCAAGCATAGGAGAATGGACTGAACGTGTTTGTCAGTCATGTCGACATGGCAACAAAGTCAAATTTAATTAATAGGAACATAGGTACATCTATTTACCAACACGCTTTAACCCTGTTTTTTAAGGTGTAAGTGAAAACCTCAAGCAACTCAATCTCAGAAACCACTTTTCCCCGTTTCCCGACCTCTTGAATAATAAAACAGCAAGCATCTCACCTGAGTGCATACGTTTCACTAATGATAGCTCAGAGAGCATCCCTACTATCTAAGCTGAATGTGATTATATCATGCATGCAAACTGTGAGGCACAGATGTTCAACTTTAGGTGAAGCCGCTTCATATCGAGAAAAAGGATGCATGCAAGGCTTGAGCCAGTGAAAAACCCTCCTAAAATCTCCACACTCTGTATCCCATCCTCTCGCGTCTAACTCATACAGTGCCTCGGGAGCCTCAGAGAAGCATTAGCCAGAGGAGAGGGGAATGGCTTTGGCTTTCAGAACAAAAGTGAGCTGAGAGCGAAACGTGTTGGGTTTCATGTGTTCGACATGAACAAAATAAGTTTCAGTGGGCACTGTGTTAGCTAGGGCTCTGCCCAAGCTATATACAGCACCCATGCTGAGCAGGCAAACCACTTAAGATGGAGAAAAAGGAGAAATGCAAGGCTTGAGACTGCAAGAACCCTCCTAAAATCTCCATGTTACATATCCCCTCCTCTCGCATCTTACTCAGGAAGAAAGAGGACCAGCTTCAGCTTTCAGAATGAAGCGAGCCGCTAGAGCCAAGCGTCATGAGTTTTATACACCCACATTGAACGTAATCAGTCTCAATGAGCACTTTTAGGGAACAGAGCTCAAGTCCATCAGTCAGAGGGATATATTGCTCGCAGGTGAAAAACACTTGTGAAACATTTCTTTAAAAAACATACTTTTCAGCAAATGGCTCTTTTAGTTTTCTTCAACATACTCTTTTAGGAGTGCAATGTAAACACACTGCAAACCCGGAAGAGTTTTTGAAGAGGTGCTCATTTGCTGGTGCACACAGGGAGAACAATATAACTCGTTCCCGCTGACCAGGAGCAGAGAGCTCAGCGAAGCTTTGGTTTAGGGTTCCAAGTACTTGAGAGATGTCTCTGTTGCCCTGAAGAAGGAAAATTCTACCAATGTGAAGCTGACTTTGGCCTTATATATATAAACACAGAACTTAAGGTGACACTGTCTGTGAGGGGGGGATGATGGGGGAGGGTGTCTGTGATACAAGTTTAGAAATGTCCCTGAAAAACACACATTTGTGTAATTTGAATATTGGCTCAAAGCCTGTTGTTGAGACTTTGCCTTGTGACAACTTCTCTGGGTGACAACTAGCCCAGTTCTCCCCTATATAATAATAATACACAAATTATAAAGATGCAGTTTATAGTAATTCAATTAAAATAGAATCAGATAGCGTAAAACATGTCACACTGCAAAACACTGCTGTCACTGCTTGACATATCATGTCAAACAGCACTGTGGAAATGCAGAAACAGGAAATCTGTGAATAGTTTTCAGCACTGTAGTAAAGTACAATTGTGGTAAATAAATATAGATCACTGCACTTTTCCCCTGGCTCCTAGCAACTTTGTATTCTCACACTCTTCAATAATTTCAGCATGACACTGACATCTAGTGGACTTTTTAATATTTGAAAAATGTGAAAAGCCTGTTTTGCACACGTCTCTCAAACACAGAACCAGGAAACTCGGTTGAGGGAAACTGAAACTTAAGCTGTTCTTGAGCTGTTGTATGTTTTTTCTCTATTGGTGTGTAGGCTACATGCAGTGAAATGGCAGAAGCCAGTGTTTCAGTGGAGCAGTTCAGCTGTCCAGTGTGTCTAGATCTTCTGAAGGATCCAGTGGCCATTCCCTGTGGACACAGTTACTGTATGAACTGTATTACAGATTGCTGGAATCAGGATGATCTGAAGGATGTCTACAGCTGCCCTCAGTGCAGACAGACCTTCACTCCTAGACCTGCTTTAAATAAAAACACCATGCTGGCTGAAGTGGTGGAGAAACTGAAGAAGACTAAACTCCAAGCTGCTGTTCCTGCTCACTGTTACGCTGGACCTGGAGATGTGGAGTGTGACGTCTGTACTGGACGAAAACACAAAGCTGTCAAGTTCTGTCTGGTGTGTCTGGAATCTTACTGTCAAACTCATTATGAGCGTCACGAGGAATTTCGCTCAGATAAACCACACAAAGTGACTGATGCAACTGGACGATTTCAGGAGATGATCTGCCGTCAACATGAGAAGCTTCTGGAGGTTTTCTGTCGTACTGACCAGCACTGCATTTGCATGCTGTGTACGATGGATGAACATAAAAACCATGACACTGTTTCCACAGCAGCAGAGAGGATAGAGAAAGAGGTAAGAACAGAACTGGTGTGTTGTATGAGTAGTTCGCACAAAAATGAAGACCTTTCATTTAAGCGTGAACTATTTCTTCACCAAAACAATAAAATATCCACATATAAACCTCTCTTAATTACAATGCACACTTAAAGGCACATTCAGCGATTCACTCAGAGAAACATTGTTGATATTGGAACTCAACTGCCAAAACAAACACACCCCTCCCTTTAGTGCTCCTTTGGAAGCTCCGCCCCCCAAATTCATGCACAAGAGATGGTTTTATGCACACCAGCTCCAGACACTCACAACTCTCCTGCTACTAAATCTAACATCACAACAACAGCATATATGTGTGAAACATAGCAAAATGTATGTTACCCACCTATCGAGAAGAAAAAGAGCAACTTCTGCATCCGTCTTCAAGCCTTTTACCTCTCGGAGGTCTCACTGATGTTGATGCGGCTCCTAGCCCTCGACTTACAATAATCCTTCTTTTTTAGTTTATATTCGTCTGACCTTATTCTCTTGGTCTGTTTCACAGCCATTTGTCCTCCTTGGAGTTTAGAAAGTTCTCATCAGCCAGATTTGCCATTGCTCTTCTAATGAATTTCCCTCTCACTCTGCCCCCACCCCCCATTTTGTGCACGTGCAAGAACCACCCCTTGTTTCTGATTGGCCGGAGTAGTGTTGTGTGGATCGGTCTGTTCCACTTTGTTTTTGTCCCATTTACAGAGCCAGGGCTGTGTAAAAATAATAGATTTTTTTCAGCCCACCCACAGAACAGACAGCTAGCAGACTGCGAGGAGATATTTGCAAAATTTGACAAAAAGTGTATTGGATTAGAATTACTGAGTGCACCTTTAACTATAATTATTGGGTGCAATTTTGTGGTTGTTCTGTAGTGTCCCTCATGAGCTTCTTTATTAAGTTGCACTATTTACTTCAGAGCACACAAAGATTTAAAAATGTTTCAAACAGTTAAGTAGTCAGCTGATAAGTTACTGGAATAATACACCCAAAAATGGAAATTCTGCCATGACAACATTAGGTCGTTCCAAACCCATATGACTTCAGCTGAGTTCGGAATGGCATACTACTTCTTCTTATACCATTTCTGCCATATCTATATATCTATATTACAATTATATGTTTAATCATGATCATAACCTTTTTTATTTATTTTTTTTTTTGGATAACTTCTAAAGAACTGTGAGGAACTGCAACATAATAACTATCTGTAGTTTAAATTGAATTCTAAAATAATCTGCCTGACTGCCTTTCACTGGATTGAAGTCATATCAGATATCGTGTATTGTTTGTCTACTACTTAAGGAAACATTGTGACATAATGACTAACAACATCAGACTTACTCAGAATTTTATCTTAGGATGTCTAAAGTTTTTCTCCAAAACTTGGCACACACACAGAACACTACTCATATCAAGCCAGTGTTTCTCAATCCTGGTCTTTTGTTTTTTCTTTTTTTCTCCAGGCTGCTAAATACAGCCTAGCTGGTGCATGGTGGAGCGTGTGTGGTAAACTGGAGTTCGAATGTGGCTTGGGTTATTTCCTGATCCTATACCATTTCTATCGTTTCTGACAAAAAATATTGCAAAAATCCCAATACAACAGGTTGAATACTGTTTCATAGCTGGTAGGATTTCTCAATTCATGCACCATTGGCAGGTGTGGATAAAAGTTAATTTTGTGTACTATTAATGAGACAATTTAGTGTAGCCTATAATTGATCGAAGTTGGTTTAGCCTACTCTTCTTTTTCTTTCAAAAATAGTAGTAGCCTAATGCTTCTCTGGAAAAACTCACAGTGTGAATGATATCATTATGTCAGCAGCAATCATCCACTGATTAAATAGTAAGATTATTTTTTATGCTAATCCAAATAAACTTGTGTATTTTTTTATGTAATAATTCTATGGTTTACTTTTATGTATTTTTTTAACAGCAAAACTTGAAGGAGACACAGAAAATATTCCAGCAGAGAATCCAGCAGAGGGAAAAATATGTTGAGAAGCTGAGAGAGGCTATGAAGTCTCATAAGGTACGTTTTAAGAAGTTTGAGATTCAGTTAGGATTTACACCTGGTATTAAGATGCATATTTGGGGATTCGATCAAATGTGGTCATGCGAGACACATCACTGCTTACACCAGGTCGCTCATATGCATGTGCTGTGACCACTTGTGTTTGGATTTCTGATTTCATGATGACACATCAAACACTAGGTCAGTGTATTACTGCATGAAGATGAAGTACACAAATGTTATAAAAGACAAAGAAAGTGCTAAATAACCAAGTGCACTGTTTCTCCCAGAAAAAGTTTAATTTAATCTAAGCACAAATGCGACATTTAATTTAGAATTCTCAGTTATTTTAGTGAAGTACACCTGATTTAACTGAGCTTTGTGTGTGTATGGTTCTCATCTGTGTCCTTGCATGTTCTGTGACGTTCTAGTGTGCTTTTTAAAATTTTCAGATCGGATGGTTATTTCCTTTTAAAGTGGCTCGTAACAGGCACAGTTTAAACCCTGTGTTTCAGCTCATGGTTGATTGGCAGGTGATGGGTGGTGCTTTGCTGCTGTCCGGGACACATCAGGATGGATTTGTGTGGTCACATGCATTTTTGACTACAAAATCCTACCTATGTTTTGGACCACATTTACACCTTTATTACTCACTGACCAATTTTGATCAGATAAACCAAAACATATCTAAATAAATACCAGGTGTAAGCGGGGTCTGTGTGAGGAACATGAAAAGCTGATTATAATGTGTGTGTTACAGCATTCTGCAAAGACAGCAGTGGAGGACATTGAGAGGACCTTTACTGAGCTGATGTGCTGCATTGAGAGAAGCCGCTCTGAGGTGACACAGCTGATCACAGATCAGGAAAAGGATGCAGTGAGTCGAGCAGAAGGACTCTTGGAGCAACTGGATCAAGAGATTGCTGATTTGAGGAGGAGAGACGCTGAGCTCGAGCAGCTTTCACACACAGACGACAACATCCATTTCCTACAGGTTAGAGAACTTGAGAAAAACACACTGTCCATGGTTATGGCAGGAGTACTGCAAGGGTTGGCACCCTATGGAGACAACTAGCATACTGATATGAACTATCATCTAACTTGAACGACCTGGCCCCATTTGCAGATTGAGCTGGATGGGAGAGGACCAAAGGGAACTAAGCTTGTTACTATGATGTGGGCAGCGAGTCTGGACCCAGTCTAAGGTCCTGCTTGTTGTGTTTTTGGCACAATGTTGCTTATAATGTCTTTCTTTGCCTGTTGGTGTCCTAATCAGGGACCTTGGTTTGTTGAGTTTGTTGCGGTGTGTGGATGATGGTTGTTCCAGGACATCTTCTATGGATTATTTGTGTGGGCTGGAGCAAGATTGGAGCATGACAACAGGTCCGCTACAACATTGTCATTTCCAGGTGTAAACTGCAGTTGAAAATTATATTGATGTAGTGTGTCTGCCCAGCGATAGAGGCGTAGGGTTCAATGGCCTGTGCCTGTTGTGCACATTAACATGGTGAGGGCTCGATGGTCCATCCTGAGTGTAAAGGTATGGCAATACAGGAACATGTGCCAGCTTTCACAAGCTTACATGCATGCCAAGATTTCTCTCTCTCCAACCGAATATGTTTGCTCTGATGGGCTAAGAGCCTGGGAAGTGACCACCACTGGTTTCTCCATTCCATTATGCAGTTGTGAGAGGACTGCACCCACAGATGTGTTAAAGGCACCACAGGTCACCATAGCAGGCTATACTGTAGCTAGATTGAAGTGAGCTAGGACTGATGCTGAATTAGGCTGCTTTTTCAATTGATTAATTCAAGCGCAGATTCGGAATACGGGTCAGCAATTTTATGACTGCCTTTATGTTTGATTGCAGAGGATTTATCCCATAGACTGCCAATCTGAAATCCACAAACTTAATGAAAGAAACTGCAGACACATTTCTAAGTATTCAAAGTTAGATTCTGTTGACTCAGAGTTGTGAATACCTTTTTCAGGTACTCACCGTGTGATGGCATAGGTGTGAGAACAAATTTTTTGCGAGGGGTGCTGCAGTTTATGCAGAAGATCTACACATCATGTACACGCAACGAGGGCATCAGAGAACCACATGTGCCCCTGGGGATCATGTCTTTCACCATACACACATACACACACACACACACATGTTGGTGCAGCTATCATTATGAGGACTCTCCATAGACATAATGATTTTTATACTGTACAATCTATAGATTCTATCCCCTAACCTTAACCCTCACAAAAAACTCTCTGCATTTTTACATTTTCAATAAAACATCGTTTGGTATGTTTTTTAAGTGATTTGAATTATGGGGACACTAGAAATGTCCTCATAAACCACATTTATAGCATAATACCCTTGTAATTACCAGTTTGTAACCTAAAAAAATGTCCTCGTAAACCACTTAAACCTGCCCACACACACACACACACACACACACACACACACACACAAAATGCAATGGAACGTTTTCACCAGCAATTAAGTAATTCAGTAAGCCAGCCAAAGCATTCGTTTCATTCTACCACATTCAAAACAGTTGTCATGTCAGTGTGAATGAGAAATAACCATAAAACACAATATAATTGTTTAGACAAAATAGCTAATAAAATGAACCCATAGGCTAAAATATTAGGCTATTAAGAAATGTCCTACCTATTTCTTGAAGACCCCAAATGTGGCCTTGCGCTCAGGGGTGTTGCTAATCAATGTCTTCATGGGATTTTCAATATCCAAGTTGTCAGTGATCTCCTTGTGTATGTGCATTAATCCAGAATGTGTGAGTCTTTGCTGACTCATGCTACTTTGCAGCCAAGTATCGTATTTAGCCATAGCGAAAGTGTAAAGTATTGCATCAAACTACTCTTCTTTATTAATTAAAATGACTGATCACAACAAATGTCATATTATTTAGTAAAAGTATAAAAATGATCTCAGTAGTGAGCTTCAATAAGTTTAAATACATACAATATGATGCTTGCAGAATGGAGAGCCCTGCCCACAAGCGTTACAAATCTCTCCAAAACAGGACACGATTTTTATTAACATAAATGACAGATATACTGAAGGCAGAAATGTTATTGTATATACTGCATAAATACAATGAAATACACCGATCAGCCACAGCATTAAAACCATCTGCCTAATATTGTGTAGGTTCCTGTTAGAGTAGAGTGATGTTTCTCTCTTAAGCCAAAAAAAGACAACAGGAGGCATAGGATGAAGGGCTTAAAAAGAGTGGCTTTTATTAGAGCTCAATCAAGCACCTCGTGCCACCAAAACAGTGCCAACCCGCATCTCAGAATAGCATTCTGAGATGATATTCTTCTCACCACAATTGTACAGAGCGTTTATCTGAGTTATCGTAGACTTTGTCTGTTCAAACCAGTCTGGCCATTCTCTGTTGACCTCTCTCATCAACAAGGCATTTCCGTCAACAGAACTGCCGCTCACTGGATGTTTTTTGTTTTTGGCACCATACGGAGTAAATTCTAGAGACTGTTGTGTGTGAAAATCCCAGGAGATCAGCAGTTACAGAAATACTCAAACCAGCCCATCTGGCACCAACAATCATCCATGCGATTATCTAATCAGCCAATCGTGTGACAGCAGTGAAGTGCATAAAATCACGTAGATTCAGGCCAGGAGCTTCTGTTAATGTTCACATAAACCAACAGAATGGGGAAATTTTTTTATCTCAGTGATTTGGACCGTGGCATGATTGTTGGTGTCAGATGGGCTGGTATGAGTATTTCTGTAACTGCTGATCTCCTGGGATTTTCACACACAATAGTCTCTAGAATTTACTCCGAATGGTGCCAAAAACAGAAAACATCCACTGACGCTTCCTCCAATCTGAGCACTTTAGGCTCTGGTATACACATGACTGGCTCGGCACATATCTTTACATTTCTATGTTCTTTGCACATTCTTTATTATCAAAACAATGTACAAGAAAGTTCACATTGTGTAAGTGGCAAATACTAGAATTTGTAGCTTTAAAGGGGTCATGACATGCATATTTTTTTATTCAGTTGTCTTCCTTGAGGTTCACTTATAATTTTAGAAAAGTTTGTTTGCACAGAAAGACAGTTATAATGTAGAATTACATGACCTTTTTGGTCGTTGGCCAAACGCTCAGTTTTCTGAGTACTTCACCTTTAAGACACGCCCACTGTTATGATTGGCTAACATCGTTGAAAAGCAAATGCCCTCCCGCCATTACAAGTGTGGAACTGTATTTTCCAAGAATGAAAACTTGCAAGCGATTTATGAAATCCCCTAAAAGCACTCAGTCCAGGCAATCATTGATTGTCCAAATTTATGTAAACCACACAATCAAACTACAACAGTTGTTTGACTGAAATATCAATAGAAAATGAAACAAAATCGTCACACTGTTTCTCCCCAATACTTATCAGGCATACAAGATTTGGTAATAAAATAATGCTATTAAACAGCAAAAATTGTCAAACACAAGCTATTAATAAATGTGTTTCCAGCTGTAGGGCGAGTGTTATAAGGGACGTTCGAACCAGGGATTCCCCTGTCTCATCTCCCGGCTTCAATTCGCATCCCGTGTCAGGAAATAAGCGATGTTCGCCGGCTGGAGAATCACCCTTGAATGATTTGCCTGTGGACCAGGGGAGGGGGTCTCCCTCGATAAATGTTCTGCTTAAAAATGGGAAAATGGGTGTTCCGATGCATTCATTTTGGCCAAAATGTGGGACATCATGGCTAATACGAGACAGATGAGAAAGCAGGCAGCCTTACTACTATATATTTTACCACTGATATTCATTGCGTACTACTCTCAGTGTTGTATCCCAGCTGCTTTCTCTCTCTGTCAACTCACCAGTTGCGACGATTACGTATGTTGTGGAGGTGGGGACTATGCAAATGACACTGCACTGTGACTTAACAATGTAGCCAATTTCAAAGTGAGTCTTTTTTGTAGGGTGGAAACAATGAATGTTCTTTTCGGACTGGAGAGGAAGTTTTGAGTTCTAAAACTTACAATATGTTTTTATAGTACAATGACCTCTTATATGTCAAACTATCAAGGAAAATGTTATTCCTCATGTCATGACCCTTTTAATGTGCAAGAATGTGTTGGATACTGTGAAAGTGCTGGATTGGGGTGGTGAAAGTAAGTTATTAAAAATGAAGTCAAGTCAATTGCTTTTTAATGTTTTTTTTTGTTTTTTGTTTTTCTGTAGAGATTTCCGTCTCTGTCTGCACCTCCTGAATCTACAGACGATGTCAGTTTCCTTTGTTCTTTTGATGGCATAACAGAATCTGTCTGTCAACTGAGAGAGAAATTGGAGGATTTCTGCAAGGAGATAAAGAGGATATCGGGTAAAGAACTGGAGACTCATCTGCTCTCAGAAATGAGTCATACACATCATCATCATGTAGAAAATCGTAGAAATGTTGAAGGAATGGCTGTAGATATAATTTTCTCTTTACATGAAATTTACATTGTTTGTTGATTTCCACAGTCACACACAGCAACACTCTTCCCAGGACCAGAGAGGACTTCCTACTATGTAAGTCACGTAGAAAACAAACTCAAAATCACATATTAAGTGTGCTTCCTAAGGGACCTCGTTGATTTTTCAAATAAAAAAGAACGCATGTTCAGTGTTCACATTTGTTATTAATGAAATACTTTTTTAAACACCCAGTTAAAATGCATTCTGCTGCCATCAAATGAGAGTAACAAAACCTCCATTACTTTTGCAATGTTTTTATCCTTGAGAGTAAACAACCTTTGATAATTTTTTTCAGAATATGAGACTCAATATTTAGTAAACCAATGAAAGAAAAACTACAGTTACAATTTTGTAATTATTAAACTACTATTAAAATAGTTAATAGTTAATATTTTAAGATGGTACTCATGATGAAACACTGTAGCCACACACCTGTTGTCAGAAATAAACCCATGGTAAATGAAACTTTGAGGGTGTGCAGTGACCAGAAAGGCACTGGACATGGGCAAAGAAGAGTTTAGCTACTTTTGGCAACTGGCATCTTTTAAGAATGGTTATTTTCCCTTAACTCTTACTCAGGCCTCTGTAGTGCTAATACTTAAGCAGAACTATAACCCAGAGGAATGTGGCAATGGGAGGCCTGTAAGCCTTCTAAACGCTGACTTTAATTGCTCAAGTAGCTGGCGTGCCATCTGGATCCTTGTTTACTTAAAATAGTTTCTGAAGACCAGATGGATTTATTGGGGTATGGTAATTAATTATTGATAATTATTCAATAATTATTGGCTTTTAAATATTGTTCTCTCTCCAACCACCTCGTCTGCTAGTGAAATGGTATATACTGGAAAGGTTTATTTTTTGCCTGTATTTTACCTCTTGGATATGCCTTCTATACTCTGCCCCTGATGCAAACGTGAGAGCAAATTTTCATGGCCCCAGTATTTCCTCCTTACCAGAGGTACTTGTCTATCCTTTATCACCTTTACAACCTCTCCATAGCTTTAAAAAGCTCACAGCGTTTCTCAGGGATGTTTTTAGGGGAGGTATGTCATTGTGTTTCGCTCCATGCTTATAAGCTCTTGCTTTTTGTTGCTGACCCCATTAATTCGGTTCAGAATATTTAACAAAATCTTAACACCTTTGGAACCTTTTCAGATACAAGCTTAAAATGTGTTAATGGAATGTTCCAAAATCCATCTTCTCAATACAGTGGAAGTGGATCGTGGCTCGGTCTACAGTTTAGAAAAGGACCCAAAAGTATCACAAAGTAGGGCTTTCATGATTCCAGAATTTAATGAAAAAGTAATCTTGTCCTCACCCTTTATGATATCATTAAACTATTCGTGTTCTTCTGTTTTGCACTTACATCTCTATACTCTTTGGGAACTTTCACACAATATAGTACACATTTACATTCAAGACCTTTTGAAATAATTTCTATCATTTTCGGGACACTGATTGTCTCATGCATCCACAAGTGTCTCTCTGTCTAAAACATTTTGATGTCAAATTTAACAAATGCATTTGCATTTTTACAACATTAAAAAATAACTGAGTTAAATGCTGAATTTAATCACAAGATTTTAAATGAGACCCCTCCCCCAAGAATGTGCAAATTAGCTTTCCAGGGGGTCTCCTGTTGCATTCAGGGGGTCTGAGGACCCCCAAGACCCCAGTAATTCACACATTGTTAATGCATCTCTGCATATGAGAGAAAATCAAACAGGTTTGGAACAACATCGGGTTGAGTAAATTAGGACAGATGTTTTAGGGTGAATTATTCCTTTAATATTTCTTCTGAGCCATCCACCTTGATTGCTATCTTTGGTGTCCCAACTGGATGAGTATACTAAGAAGTTTGCCAATATTATTGCTTTTGCTTAGTCTATAGCTTGCAGACAAATTCTGCTGCATTGGAAATCTTCTAAGCCTCCTTCCACTCTCTCATGGTTGGAAGATTACATGATTTTCTCTAATTTGAAAAAATTAAGTTCACACTACTGTTATATTTTATAAGTACAGGGATCATTAACTTCACTTTATTAAGAGTACATAATTTGATTTGCTAATTATTATTATTTTTTTTTTTTTATGTTCACAAAAAATTGTATTCCTGATTCCACTGTGTTTTGTCTATCAGATTCACAGCAGCTCACTCTGGATGTAAATACCGCACATCAATACCTCCGTCTGTCAGAGGGGAAAAGAGTGGCCACTTACAGTTACAACAAGTATCCTGATCATCCAGACAGATTTGATAGATATCTTCAAGTGTTGTGTAGAGAGAGTGTGTGTGGACGCTGTTACTGGGAGATTGAATGGACTGGGAGTGTGTTTATATCAGTGTCATATAAGAGCATCAGCAGGAAGGGAAATGGTTATGAGTGTAGATTTGGACATAATGATCAGTCCTGGGGTTTGTCCTGCTCATCCTTCAGGTGTTCATTCTGGCATGATACAATAGACACTGATCTCCCTGTAGTGTGCAGCTCCTGTAGAATAGGAGTGTATGTTGATCACAGTGCAGGAACTCTGTGCTTCTACAGTGTCTCTGACACAATGACCCTCATCCACAGAGTCCAGACCACATTCACCCAGCCTCTATATCCTGGATTTGGGGTTTATAAGAGCTCAAAAGTGAAATTGTGATCTAACAACAGTATAGATCATAGAGAGATCAGCATGAGAAACCAGATACAGTTAGATGCTATTTGGGTCTTATATTTTCTAATCATTAAATCAAAACTACGGCTGAACTTCTGTAACACTGATTGTGGATGCTTTTGTGTGTCCCTTGAGTTATTGTCCATCCTGTTATGTCATGACATTGTGACCTTTAATAGTTATGAAACTGTGTCACACACTGGACGTGACATCAACCATAAATTGTGTAACTTGTCTGTTTTACGCTATTGTTTAATTTTTTTATATGAGTCATATGTGGTCTGGCATAACATCTCAACAAATGCCGTACACAGACATTTTGAGGGGCAGTGGCCCAAACCATAAAAAATGGCATGTTGTTTTGATAATTAAAGACATTAAACTACATTACTGGATGCATGCGTAAACACCCTCTCAACACCCCTTATGTGACTTAATGGTTGCCGTTTGGTCACTACACAAGTGAATAAATCAGGGGTGTCAAATTCATTTAGGCAAAGGCTTGAAATGGACAAAACCAATGGCAAGCCGAATTGACTTTTATTCATTCACAGGATATGAATGGTTGATATCAACATTTCCAATTTTCACTAGTTAAAATTCTAACTCTTGATATCAAGAATGTAATTTTCACTAGTGGAAATGCCAGTTGTTGTATATAATTACATTGTGTGTTGTGTTGTCAATAATTACATTTGCAGATTTTTTTTATATCTATAATTGACAATTTTAATTTCTGATATCTGTAATGTAATTGTTACTAGTAAGAAAGTCTTTTTAGATATCATTAATTACACTCCATATTATTGATATCTGAAATCCATTTCCATTAATTAATTTCTTGATATCAGGAACTGATTTTTACTAGTAAGAAGTACACTCTTGATATCAAGAATCAGAATTTCAACTAGTGAAAATTGAATTGTTGATATCTGTAATTACCTTTGCATAGTTTTGGCGCCCTTTTAACTTTTAATCACATGTAGGATATGAATTGTTGATATCAACAATTACATTTTCACTAGTTAAAATGCTAATTCTGATATCAGGAATGTATTTTCTACTAGTAGAAATGCAAATTGTTGATATCAGTAATTACATTTCCACTAGTAAAAACATGAATTCTTGATATCAACAATGACATCATCACTCACGGAAATACATTCTTGATATCAAAAATGGGATTTCAGCTAGTAAAAACCGTCATTCTTGATATCTGTAACTGAATTCTTACGTGTTAGAAAGGAATTGTTACATGTTAAAATTTCATTTTTACTAGTTAAAATGGTCATTTCAGATATCATAAATTCCTTTTTGGATATGTGCATAATAATGAGTAGTACTTACGCATTCCTTCGTATACTTTTATTTTTCATATCAACACCACAAGGTGTATATTATTTTTATATATAATTAAATTGTATGATTTTGTAATGTGTATCGAGATATATCCATCTGCAGAGCCGCAGAGCCACAGCAGTTTCAGGACTGATGTGTTGTTAGTAGATTAGCCCCATCTACCGTTTGGAGCATAATTTCTTTCATTTGTTTGCTTTTGCGATTTTGATTTGATTACTATCTAAAACATTTAATGGTAGCCTTTTCAATACTTTTCAATAAGGTTCCATGTGTTAACATTAGTTACAGTAGGTTTCATGAATTAGCAAAGAACATTTTTTAACAGCATTTATTAATCACTGTTAATGTTAATGGATAAAACATTGTTCTTTGTTATTTTATATTTTATGAACTAATGTTAAATTTACAACTTCTAATTTTAAAAATACATTAGTAAGTGTTGAAATTAATATTAACCAAGATTAACAAATGCTGTTAAAATATTGCTCATTGTTTTTCAAGTTGACTAATGTTAACAAATGAAACTTTATTGTAAGGTGTTTCCCATTTGACTATATTATATGTGATCATTTGATTTCCTTCCTGTTCATAAAGTTACAAAGAGTACTTAAAATTGACACAAAGAATGGGCATTTAATGTCATATGTATTTAATCCTATCAAATTCAAAATAAACTTTCAATAAACATTAATTACAAAGCCTAACAAAACATGTACATTGCAAAATTAAAAAAAGAAATTACATCATAAGAAATCTAAATAATTATAAATTAAACTAAAATAATGATTTAAACAACAAAAGTTTGAGTGACTCAAAACAAAAGCATTTTTAAAAAATACAACCCGAATGCTAATCGAACTGTTTCCAGAATAATATTCGTTATGACAACCAATTTAAGCTTCTATAAGAATAATAATAAATACATGTAAAGAGATCCAGTAGTTGGCAGATAAACACTTTGCTTAATAAAGTAACTGATTACCAAAAATGCTAGATTTAATAAAACTTTACATAGACAACAACTTACCGTGCTCTCCGACATGATTGTTCTGTCATTGTTCTGTCAACATCAGTCCGTAGACTGTGGGCCTGAAACTGCTGTGACTTAAGGCCGATTTAGACTTGTGTGTCAAACCTACAGCTCTGTGGCTCAGCAGATGCATACTATTGTGTGTAATGTATCTATGTGCTGTTGATAAATGTATGAAAACATGTTCCATCTCTTTGCATAAAATCATAGGCTAAATTAATGTTTGGGTATTAGGAACAAAGAGGAGTAGACATAAAATTCTAACAAACATGGTACTACGTGAACTAGAATGAGCTCACCTGGTGTGCCTATGTGTGTAAATAATGGTTTTCACATTTTACTTTTTACTTAACCTTTGATAAAATAAATTGGCTAAATCCTTTGATTTTTTTTTTTTTCGTTATTATTTTATGCACTTTAGTTTAAAATGGAATGCACTAATTTAACAGCCGGTGCCTCGTTTCCCAATAACGATTGATCTTAGCGGTTAAGGTGTTTTCTACAAGCGATTTTACAAATGTTCATTATTTTTTAACTGCTCTTAACATGAACGTGTGAGGACGCAGTTTAAGTGCTACTTAAGAGATGCTGTCCATAAACGTGAAGTGTTGAAATGTGACCGTATAGTGCTGCTCGTCATTGCAACTTCATTATGTGTGCGCGTAACCTTAAAAACGATTGTAATTTACCTCTCTGGAAATATTTAAAAATATTTTCTTAAATGTACAACTTAATTCAACACATAATTGCATTTTGTTTTGCAGAACGATATATTTCTTTTACACAATCACTGCTTTGTTCATCAGATGTGCATTTTAATATTTTGTTTTTGAAAATGTTCTGTGGTTCGAGATTAAAGCTTCCAGGATTAGTGAAGACAGCGGAGGCCCTGTGTATGGTCCTACAAATGACAACAAGCATTAATTTAATATAACGAGGTTCACTGTGTTATTGCGGAGCGCAAAATAAGGAGACGCGTGGAAGCTGCGTTTTAGGGACATTTACCAATCAAAGGGGGATCTGCTCTTTACTCCAAAAAAATGATAACTGTAACAGCAATGCTACACAACACATGGTGCGGGCGAGAGTGCCCTTGTGTCAGAGAGGAAGAGGAGACAATATACTGTATGGACAACTTTCATGCACAGCAGCAAGTTATTGACTTTTCCTTCTCTCTCTGATTGTAATTTTTACAGTTCCCTGCAACAATCATGCCACCACTTTGTTGTTACCAACTAGTCCACAAATAACTTTTATTTGTTTACTTATTAATTTATCTGTTCATCCAATATTGACTAACCATTTTACGCATTCATTATTATTGTCATTAATCTTTTCGGTTAAAAAATAAATAAAATAAAACGAATGTATATTGATATTAAATGAGCATAAAGTGAAGCTATAGTTGTTTAAACTGTATTAGGTGTCATTTCGCATTTGTCCTGCAGGTGTCTGCGTAAGTCTGTGTCCTTACGATGCTCTTAGCACTGTACGATTACTCCAGAGCACTCTTTAATCTACAAGCATTTTCAAGTACTACTTAAGTTACAATGCTTTTGGGAAACGGCCGCAAATCTAAGATGAATCGTAAGATGGATTCTACGATTCACTTAGGATTACAATGCTTTTGGGAAATGAGGCCCTAGAATGTTCTTTTCAATAATAACATGGTGCTGTCGGGTTTATCTGTCTCGTTGCGGCATCTTGTGGACTTAGGAAACAACATCAATTTAAATATCTGGTGACTTGAAAATACGAATTTACTGGTAAATTTTAGAATTCTAGTCTCTTAGCTCTGTTGACAGCATTAACAATTACCTTGGCTATCTAACTAAAAATGATAGACCTCATATATATATATATATATATATATATATATATATACACACATATATATTGCTTGTATTTAAGATTTACACATTTCAATTTCAAAACAGAATAATTGTGTGATCTTTAGTTAATATTAATACAACTTTAATTTATTCAAGTTTTATTGATTTAATATTGTTAAAGATCGCTAATTATAATTTGATGAAATTTTGTTATGAAATTAAAATGCGTAAATGTAATATATATATATATATATATATATATATACATATGGAATACATTCCATAAAAATAACTGAGAATTCCATAATGTTTGTGCTTTGATTAAATGCAAGTCTAATTTTGGTTGTTATAGTGCACCCATTATTATAATAGTTTTTTCGTGCTGTCTTCTTGCACTTTATTACCATACAGTAACATACAGACGTACAATATTAGCATCCTAGAACATTCATTTATGTTATGCGCTATTGTTTACATTTACATTTATGCATTTGGCAGACGCTTTTATCCAAAGCGACTTACAGTGCACTTATTACAGGGACAATCCCCCTGGAGAAACCTGGAGTTAAGTGCCTTGCTCAAGGACACAATGGTGGTGGCTGTGGGGATTGATTACCAGTTATATGCTTTAGCCCACTACGCCACCACCACTCACGTAACACCCGTGTAACACCCATTCCTCCTCAATTATGGCTTAGCAGGTAAGAAGACTTTTTCCTTGGGCAGATAGCAGCAGATGGGAGGTGTTTAGAGCAGGGAGCGATTCTTTTATTACTGTCAGGGCCGTAGCTAGTGGGGTAAAAGGTGGTAATGATTCTAGGGGCCCAAAGGTCCAGGGGCCCCCACAACAAATTCTAAACTATATTATTTTATAGGAAAGAGGCCCAGAGCAATATACAGTCAGGGGGCCCAGATTACCTTGCTACGGCCCTGATTATTGGTTTTCCATGTCAGAAAAAGCATGAAAGAGCAATGTCAATTTTAAATGCTCATTTAAAACCATCAAACTATAGCTAAGATTAATTATTCAGACAAAAGGCATCCCGACTGTAACTCCGTCGGCACGCGGACTGCACAACAACCCTTATTTATGAATAATGAGCAGTATATTGCAGCATTCATGAAGGTTTAAGTTTATAAAATGTTAGTTGGAATGAATAAAATGTACACCTGCTCCTTCTGTACTCCCTTTATCCCATTCGCGATTACATTTATTAAGACGTCATGAAAACAAATACATTACAAAATCATAGTTTATTCAATATAAAAATAGTATATTATAAATATGAGACTAAACTCCCAGTCAGCATATGATGTGGCTTGCGATCTCTTATGCGTTGTCCATTAGAGACAACACCTCACAACAGCACCAGTTTTGTGCCCAGCAACAAGATTTTTCTGCGTACGGCGTGTGTAGTTTTCAGTGAGTGGTAGTTCGGGACAATATTTAATTAAAATTGAGCCAAATATACAGAGTGGTACAAACTGTTATTCTGGCTAAAAGGATTAAGGCAGTAGAAGATGCACGGGTTGGCCAATCAGATGAAAGGGGTGTTGCAGTGCCTCCCAAATATGCAAATCTAATATTCTTTTTATTTCTTTTAACAATGGACAAAAACGAAAAATGTAAATGAATTCTCATTTTCCATTTCTGAAACATAAAAATAAAACTGTTTACCCACATGGAATGTCTCCCTCCATTTTTAACCTGCTACTATTGGTGCCAAAAGTGGATTCAAGGAAAAACCAGGTCTCATTTATATTCATAAACTCATTACCATAGCTATTCTTACCTGTTATAATTGTATTTTTAGATTTCGATAATAGTGTTTTTACTAGTTAAAATCACATTGAAGATATCAGTAATTCTATTTTCACTAGTTGCAAAGGCTATTTTAGATATCAAGGCAATAATTGTTACAAGTAGATCTCCCTTTACTGATATCAATAATTATATTGCTACTAGTAAAATGTTCATTCTTGATATCAACAATTGAATTACAACTAGTGAAAATGCTCATTTTTGATATCAGTAATTGAATTTCAACATGTTACATTTGGTATTTCTGATATCTGGAAGTGGATTTCAGATATCAATAATTTGGAGTGTAATTAATGATATCTAACAAGACTTTCTTACTAGTTGCAATTACATTACAGATATCAGAAATTAAAATGGTCACTAGTGAAAACCGAATTACTGATATCAAAAATTAGCATTTTTATTAGTTGGAATTCAATTGTTGAAAAATTGGCATTTCCACAAGTAGAAATTACATTCTTTATATCAAAAATTCTATTTTTACTAGTAAGAAAAGAATTGTTCATATGTGAAACTGGAATTTCAACTAGTAAGAAACTAATTTTTGATATCAATAATTGCGTTTTGAATAAAAGTGAATGACTTATCGGTGTGAAACTTTGCTAGTGAAAATTCAGTTATAGATATCAAACATTATGTTTTTTACTAGATGAAATTCCATTTTGATATCAAGAATGTGATTTCAGCGAGTGAAAATTGAATTGTTGATATGAACAATTCATATCCTGCGAATGAATAAAAGCTAAAATGGCTTGCCATACAAAACCTCACCTTGTGTGCTGGAGGATGATCATGTTGTGAGTGTTCAGAATTCTTCCAATTTCAATCGCGGAGCAACGCGAGTAAAAGCGCCACTCGAGTCATTGTAGTACACAATATGCGTTGCAGCGTAAATTGAGTAGTTGGTGTATAGACGTAAAGCAATGCAGCGGCGCATTTGCACAACAACATTAAACGCTGTAGAAGTTTGTTGATGATTGCTCATGTTCAAAAGGACAGTGTACGAGTAAAAGAATAAGTAAGATTCATATTATTTACATTATTGCTTGATTACATTTATCCTTTGAATGTTTGTATGTAATAATTAATCATGTTAATTAAGCATGTGTTGATATTTGATTGTGAATCTGATGGAGATGTTAAAGGTGTCCATTGAAATGATTCGGGTTTTTTTTTTTTTTTTTTTTTCTGTCTTAGTTGGATATTTTATAGTGAGGGACAGACTGAGATAGCGCTGCAGCCATTACAGATGTTGAGGACGTAAGAATTTACATTTTCTGATATGAAAGAATGCTTCATATAATACACAATAATTTACAATTATTTAAGATTATGTAATAAAGGTGATTTATTATTATTATTATTTTTGTTTATTTTATCTGTGCATTCATTTGAACTGTTATGTATATGTAATCATTCCTGTTGTTATTATTATAGCTTTAATTTATAACACTTACATTATTTCCCAATGTTTAGGTAATGATAATTATAGATGGATAGATAGATAGATAGATAGACAGATAGATAGATAGATAGATAGATAGATAGATAGATAGATGGCATAAGTGCAAAAAGAGAAATATGTGACAGTTTGTAATGAAATAAATTATAAGAAGGTCCAGAGACCCTGACCGATTAACAAAATAGCCTACCTGATTAACATAAACCAAAAATGCAAAATATTTGCTACAACTGTGCACATTTGTACAAAATTGTGCAAATGCCCACCAGGCCACCCCCCTGTGAATGTCCCTGTCCACACTGTAATGGGAAGATAAAGGGGAAATTCATGTAACTTTAAAATGTTAACAATTTAATAATATGTCGACTAGATATCATTCACAGAACATAAACCCACTGAATGTCCACCCTGTTATTGTCCACCCTGCCCACATCTGGGGGTTTTTAAAGTCATTTTGTTTGACTCGTTTGATTTATAATATCTATATTGGTGAAACAAAAAAGATACTCGTAAAAGTGTGTTTTATTGTACTGAAGTTACAAAGCTGTAAATTGTAGGAAAGACCCCAAAACAGCTCATTAGATGAATCTAACATTGATAAATATATTACAATATTTAAAAGTGGGATAAGAATAAATGTGAACACATTTGTGCATGAGTCTTGGTAAGTGAATATGTTTATCTGTGTTTTTGTAAATATGTGTGTTTAGGTAAATCTTATTAATTCAGTATTCAATGCTATATAAGGCTAATCAAATTCTATCCAAAATAACTTTTAACTGGAAGCATCACACACATTAATATTTTTTATAATACATTTTTTTGTCTTTCAAACAAGTAAAAGAATTACGGGTTTCGATTAATTCAAATTTCTATATCACACTGACATCTAGTGGAATTTTGATTATCTGTGATTTTACAGGCAGTCCTGTTTTGCACACGTCTCTCAAACACAGAACCAGGAAACTCAGTTGAGGGAAACTGAAACTTAAGCTGTTCTTGAGCTGTTGTATGTTTTTTCTCTATTGGTGTGTAGGCTACATGCAGTGAAATGGCAGAAGCCAGTTTTTCAGAGGACCAGTTCATCTGTCCCATATGTCTGGATCTACTGAAGGATCCAGTGGCCATTCCCTGTGGACACAGTTACTGTATGAACTGTATTACAGATTGCTGGAATCAGGCTGATCTGAAGGATGTCTACAGCTGCCCTCAGTGCAGACAGACCTTCACTCCTAGACCTGCTTTAAATAAAAACACCATGCTGGCTGAAGTGGTGGAGAAACTGAAGAAGACTAAACTCCAAGCTGCTGTTCCTGCTCACTGTTACGCTGGACCTGGAGATGTGGAGTGTGACGTCTGTACTGGACGAAAACACAAAGCTGTCAAGTCTTGTCTGGTGTGTCTGGAATCTTACTGTCAAAATCATTTTGAGCGTCACGAGGAATTTCGCTCAGATAAACCACACAAAGTGACTGATGCAACTGGACGACTTCAGGAGATGATCTGCCGTCAACATGAGAAGCTTCTGGAGGTTTTCTGTCGTACTGACCAGCACTGCATTTGTATGATGTGTACGATGGATGAACATAAAAACCATGACACTGTTTCCACAGCAGCAGAGAGGATAGAGAAAGAGGTATGAATTGAATAAGCTATGTGTTAAAGAGATAGTTCACCCCAAAATTCAAAAATTCTGCTATCATTTAGCCTACTCACCATCATGTTGTGCCATATAGTATTATATGTCCCCTTCATATGTGAGGACTTAGTTTGTATCCTAATTTTACATAAAGATCTCAAAGGTTGTTTTAATAAGGAACACTGTTAGAGAAGGACACTTTAATTAATTTTGATTTAGTTTTATGTAATATCCCTCAGGTGTACTGTTATTTCTTTGTTCAATAGAGTGACTTGAAGGAGACACAGAGAGAAATCCAGCAGAGAATCCAGCAGAGAGAGAAAGATGTTGAGGAGCTGAGAGAGGCTGTGAAGTCTCATAAGGTGAGTTTTGAGCAGAAGAGAAGCTTGAGACTCAGTTGGGACTCTCTTCCAGTGCTGGAGCTCTTTCACTGTGTGATTGTAATGTGTGTGTAACAGCGCTCTGCTCAGACAGCAGTGAAGGACAGTGAGAGGATCTTTACTGAGCTGATGCGCTCCATTGAGAGAAGCCGCTCTGAGGTAACACAGCTGATCAAAGATCAAGAAAAAGCTGCAGTGAGTCGAGCAGAAGGACTCTTGGAGCAACTGAAGCAGGAGATTGCTGATCTGAGGAGGAGAGATGCTGAGCTTGAGCAGCTTTCACACACAGATGATCACATCTTTTTCCTACAGGTAACATAACTTGAGAAAACTTTTACTACTGTAGCTCTCACTGATAACACATGTGGGTGTGGAGTATGTGTTAATAGCGAGAAGATATGATGTTCTGTGCCAGGTTAACTTTTACATAACCAATCTTGGTTTGTTAAAGAGGGTTAAGAAATTAGGCAGACCAGTGATTTCAATTGTGACAGGAATAGCCACCTTTTATTAAAAGTATGTATAGTGGCTCATCTTCCTCTCTTAGCCACGCTGTCCTAACCATGCGAAGAAATGATGCATGTAATTCGTGGGCATCATAAGATTTATTCAAAAATCCATTTGAAACATAGAACATGAGGAAAAAAGAAGAGAAAAAAAGAGGAAACCATTCATACACCGATCAGCTACAACATTAAAACCACCTGCCTAATATTGTGTAGGTCCCCCTCGTGCCACCAAAACAGCGCCAACCCGCATCTCAGAATAGCATTCTGAGATGATATTCTTCTCACCACAATTGAGTGGTTATCTGAGTTACTGTAGACTTTGTCAGTTCGAACCAGTCTGGTCATTCTCTGTTGACCTCTCTCATCAACAAGACGTTTCCATCCTCCGTGCCCGTCTGGCACCAACAATCATGCCATGGTCAAAATCACTAAGATAATAATAACAATAATACATTTTATTTATAGGCGCCTTTCAAGACTCTCAAGGACACCTTACAGACATAATCAAGTTTAAAATAAAAGAACGTAAAAGATAAATAAAAATCTAAAATCACAAATAAAAATTTGCATTATCAATTTGCATTGCATATAACATAGAGTTATTTGTAGTAAGCTAATTTAAAAATGTGGGTTTTGAGGAGGGACCTGAAAGTGGAAAGACAATCACAATTACGGATAACAGGTGGTAAAGAGTTCCATAGATGTGGTGCAGCACTGCTAAAGGATCTGGACCCCATAGAAGTCAGACAAACCGAAGGTATCACAAGAGAGAGAGAGAAACAGGATCTAAGAGTGCGGGTAGGAGAATATACAGTTGTGCTCAAAAGTTTGCATACCCTGGCAGAAATTGTGTCTTTTATTTAAGGGTAGTAATCATATGAAGCCATTTATTATCACATAGTTGTTTGGCTCCTTTTTAAATCATAATGATAACAGAAATCACCCAAATGGCCCTGATCAAAAGTTTACATACCCTTGAATGTTTGGCCTTGTTACAGACACACAAGGTGACACACACAGGTTTATATGGCAATTAAAGGTTAATTTCCCACACCTGTGGCTTTTTAAATTGCAATTACTGTCTGTGTATAAGTAGTCAATGAGTTTGTTAGCTCTCACGTGGATGCACTGAGCAGGCTAGATACTGAGCCATGGGGAGCAGAAAAGAACTGTCAAAAGACCTGCATAACAAGGTAATAGAACTTTATAAAGTTGGAAAAGGATATAAAAAGATATCCAAAGCCTTGAAAATGCCAGTCAGTACTGTTCAATCACTTATTAAGAAGTGAAAAATTCGGGGATCTCTTGATTCCAAGCCAAGGTCAGGTAGACCAAGAAAGATTTCAGCCACAACTGCCAGAAGAATTGGTCAGGATACAAAGAAAAACCCACAGGTAACCTTAGGAGAAATACAGGCTGCTCTGGAAAAAGATGGTGTGGTTGTTTAAAGGAGCACAATACGACGATACTTGAACAAAAATGAGCTGCATGGTCGAGTTTCCAGAAAGAAGCCTTTACTGTGCCAATGCCACAAAAAAAGCCCGGTTACAATATGCCCGACAACACCTTGACACGCCTCACAGCTTCTGGCACACTGTAATTTGGAGTGACGAGACCAAAATAGAGCTTTATAGTCACAACCATAAGCACTATGTTTGGAGAGGGGTCAACAAGGCCTATAGTGAAAAGAATACCATCCCCACTGTGAAGCATAGTGGTGGCTCTCTGATGTTTTGGGGGTGTGTGAGCTCTAAAGGCACAGGGAATCTTGTGAAAATTGATGGCAAGATGAATGCAGCATGTTATCAGAAAATACTGGCAGACAATTTGCATTCTTCTGCAAGAAAGCTGCGCATGGGATTCTCTTGGACTTTCCAGCACAACAATGACCCTAAGCACAAGGCCAAGTTGACCATCCAGTGGTTACAGCAGAAAAAGGTGAAGGTTCTGGAGTGGCCATCACAGTCTCCTGACCTTAATATCATCGAGCCACTCTGGGGAGATCTCAAACGTGTGGTTCATGCAAGACGACCAAAGACTTTGCATGACCTGGAGGCATTTTGCCAAGACGAATGGGCAGCTATACCACCTGCAAGAATTTGGGGCCTCATAGACAACTATTACAAAAGACTGCACGCTGTCATTGATGCTAGAGGGGGCAATACACAGTATTAAGAACTAAGGGTATGCAGACTTTTGAACAGGGGTCATTTCATTTTTTTTTTTTTTTGTTGCCATGTTTTGTTTTATGATTGTGCCATTCTGTTATAACCTACAGTTGAATATGAATCCCATAAGAAATACAGAAATGTGTTTTGCCTGCTCACTCATGTTTTCTTTAAAAATGGTACATATCTAACCAATTCTCCAAGGGTATGCAAACTTTTGAGCACAACTGTATATGAAGAAGATCGAGATAATAGGAAGGTGCTAGGCTATGAAGAGCCTTGAAGGTCAATAACAGAATCTTGCAATCAATATGAAAGTTAACAGGAAGCCAGTGAAGTTGTTGGAGAATAGGAGTTATATGGACAGAGTTAGGGGTTTGTGAAATAATCCATGCAGCTGAGTTTTGGACCAGCTGTAATTTATGTACGTTTTTGTGGTAGACCAAATAGAAGGGAATTACAATATTCCAAGTGGGACGTTACCAGAGCATGTACAAGAGTGGCAGTGCTGTGAGTTGAGAAGGAGGGGCGAAGACAATTTATGTTGCGCAAGTGGAAATAAGCAGACCGGGTAATATTATTTACATGTGCTTCAAAAGAAAGAGTGCAATCCAGAATGACACCCAGACTCTTAATTTTCAAACAGGGAAGGACAGTGGAATTGTCAGTGGTCAGAGCAAAACATTTTGATTTGGCAAGATTAGACTTAGTACCAACAAGAAGAACCTCAGTTTTATTACTATTGAGTTTGAGAGAATTACAAGAAAACCATGACTGTATTTCAAGTAAACAGTTATGAAAGGAAGACTGTGGGAAAGAAGAATTTGGCTTGGTGGACAGATAGAGCTGGGTGTCATCTGCATAGCAGTGAAAGTGGATTCCAAATTTCCTAAAAATATAGCCGAGAGGTAGAAGATAGATTATAAATAATAAAGGGCCCAAGACAGATCCCTGTGGAACACCAGTAGTAACCGGAGAGCACTGTGAATGAAAATTTTCAATTTAACGAACTGAGTGCGACCAGAGTGATAAGATTTAAACCAAGCAAGAGAAGTGCCACTAATACCAATGGATTCTAATCTCTCTAAAAGGATGTTGTCTGAGATAGTGTCAAAGGCTGCGCTTAAATCAAGAAGAATGAGTATAGACAGAAGTCCTGCATCAGCTGAGATTAACAGATCATTAGTGATTTTGACCAGAGAAGTTTCAGTGCTGTGATGTGAGCGGAAACCTGACTGGAACTGTTCATAAAGGTTATTAGTTAGAAGATGTGTGTGGACCTGAGAAGCAACTATCTTTTCTAAAAATTTTGAAAGAAATGGTAAATTGGAGAGTCGGTAATTTTCAAGTATTTGTGGGTCTGAACCAGGTTTCTTCAGTATAGGACTAATCACAGCAGTTTTAAAAGATGATGGGACACACCCAGAAATAAGAGATGAGTGAATAATTTTAGTTATAATGGGGAGCAGGGAGGGTAAACAAGCTTTAACCAAATATGTGGGGAGGGGATCTAGCTGAGAAGTAGATGATTTGGAATTACGAATAAAATTGGATATTTCAATATCAGTCGGGAGATCAAAACTCATAAAACTAGTTTGGGGAGGTTCATGAGAGATTGGATAAAGTGAACTACAAGCTACATTACTCATGGCATTCAATTGCTGGTGAATGTTAGAGATTTTATCCTTAAGGTCAGAAAAGTGTTACAATAAGCTGTAGATTGCATGTGAGCTGGAAGAGTGTCAGAGGATGGAAGAAAGTTATTTACAGTAGAGAAGAGAGTTCTAGTATTGCCCTCAGCAGACCTAATTAGATTAGTATAATAGTCAGATTTTGCCTTAAGAAGAGATTCCTTATATAATAACATATGGTCATCATACATACTTTTGTGGAAATTAAGACCGGTTTTGATATGAAGACGTTCTAAGCGATGACCATGGGCTTTAAGCTGACGTAATTCAGGGCTATACCAAGGTGCAGAATGAGAAAAATAAACAGTACGTGTTTTTAAAGGAGCTAGAATGTCCATGGTATTTAGAAGACTGTCGTAATGGGAGACCAGTTCATCAAGAGTAGTTACATTTTCATTAATTAATAGAATATCAAGATGATTTGAGAGCACAGACAAATCAATATTCTTAATATTACGAAATGAGATGTCACGACATACATTCACTTTCGATACCGGTAGATCAACATTGAAAGATATTAATTTGTGATCCAATATAGATAAATCTGATACAGTACAGTTAATAGGAGTTACATCAGAACAGCATACAAGGTCAAGAGTATGTCCTCTGGTATGAGTAGAAAAATCAATGAACTGCTGGAGTCCGAAGCTGTCCAGACATGATAGGAAGTCCTTTGTGAGGGCACAATTCAGATTATCCACGTGTATATTAAAATCCCCTAACAGTATTACATTATGAGACAAAGAACTTAAAAAAGTTAAAAATGAAGAAAATTCACTTAAGAAATTAGTATCCAGCTTAGGAGAACGATACACAGTGGCTAGAATAGTAGGTGTTGACCCGTTTATTTGTAAAGCGTTGGACTCGAATTATGGAAAGGCACCTTTATCGAGGATACCTTCCACTTTTCATTACAGAGAATCGCAAGACCACCCCCCAGGCCAGAGATGTTAGGTTGACAAATGTAAACAAACCCGGGGGGGATTGCTTGATTCAGTTGTGTAAAATTGTTTTGTTGTTGCCATGTCTTTGTTAAACAGAAAAAGTCAAACTTATGATCATTCGGGGTTCTGGGTAGCTCAGTGGTAAAGACGCTGGCTACCACCCCTGGAGCTCGCTAGTTCGAATCCCAGGGCATGCTGAGTGACTCCAGCCAGGTCTCCTAAGCAACCAAATTGGCCCGGTTGCTAGGGAGGGTAGAGTCACATGGGGTAACCTCCTCGTAATAGCTATAATGTGGTTCGCTCTCGGTTGGGCGCGTGGTGAGTTGAGTGCGAATGCCGCGGTGGATGGCGTGAAGCCTCCACACGCGCTATGTCTCCGTGACAACGCGCTCAACAAGCCACGTGATAAGATGCGCAGGTTGATAGTCTCAGACGTGGAGACAGCTGGGATTCGTCCTTCGCCACCCGGATTGAGGTGACCACCACGAGGACTTTAAAAAAAAAGCACATTGGGAATTGGGCATTCTAAAATAAAAACAAATAAAAATAAAAAAACCTTATGATCATTCACAAGGTCGTATACTAAGGGTCCTTTGTTGGTGAGCGAGCGGATGTTAAATAGACCAAAGATCAAATTTTTTCCCCATTCTGATGGTTGATGTGAACATTAACTAAAGCTACTGACCCACACCTGCATGACTTTAGTATTTCTGTAACTGCTGATCTTCTGGGATTTTCACATACAACAGTCTCTAGAATTTACTCCAAATGGTGCCAAAAACAAAAAACATCCAGTGAGCGGCAGTTCTGTGGATGGAAACACTTGTTGATGAGAGAGGTCAACAGAGAATGGTCAGACTGATTCGACAAAGTCTATGGTAACTCAGATAACCACTCTGTACAATTGTGAGAAGAATAGCATCTTAGAATGTGGCAAGAGGGGGACCTACACAATATTAGGCACGTGGTTTTAATGTTGTGGCTGATCGGTGCATGCTGCTGAATAAACTGCTTTTGTGAGGAAACAGCTCATCACTTAATGAATTGACTGCCTGTCCACTAATCTTCAACATTTTACACTGAATAATCCTTTTAGAGTGAACTACGGCTATGTTTATATATACACCATTACTCTGATTTCTGCAATAATCAGAGAATAAGGAATAATTAGATTAAGATGTTTACATTATTTGGGCAAACCTCCAATCCCGTTTACATGCTACTTGCCAATACTCTGATTATTCACTGAGAAATATAATGTTTTAATGCTTTTTTATAAAATAATATTACAAAAACATCTTGTTGCAAATATGTATCTTTAAATACAGCTTGGCATAAGGAAAATTAGTCAGTATTTTTGAATGATTTATTTAA
Organism: Myxocyprinus asiaticus; assembly: GCF_019703515.2. Taxonomy (NCBI): domain Eukaryota; kingdom Metazoa; phylum Chordata; class Actinopteri; order Cypriniformes; family Catostomidae; genus Myxocyprinus; species Myxocyprinus asiaticus. The sequence goes on from NC_059373.1 coordinate 41,500,499, forward strand.
AGAACCGGTTAATAAGTAATTTTTGACTACACTGGATGCGCTGCCTGTTTTGATTCACTAAAAAGAATCGGTTCATGAGAGTCATTTGTTTGTTGGATTACACTGGTTGCTCTGTCTGTTTTGATTCACAAAAAAAAAAAATCGGTTCATAAGAGTCACTTGTTTGTGAATCGAAATACACGCGCTGGATGTTGTTGTGTTCTGCCCGCGAGGACAAACTCATTTCAAAGACGTACCTGCCATTTATTTTTTATTTTTTTCAGTATACAGTCTTTTTATCTCACCGACATTCTATTCAGACTGCAGACGGACATTCACAACTCAGGAAAATATGTTTTCTTTTGCCGTGGGGCTGTAGATTCTGCAGTTGGGGAGCACCATTGCTGGAAAACAGTGCAAGAAATTGCCGTTCCCTTTCAATTCAGTCTACTCAACATTGCTATGGGGAAAGTAATTTCCTCAAGGACCTAATTTAAACCCTTGTACAATAATGCCAATCTTCTTAAGGGCAATGATGTTTGAGCCCCGCCCCTTTAGGCGCGCAGCAGGCTTTTTCTGTTTCTTTCATTTGTTTCTGGTTTTTTTTCCTGTAGAATTTTCAGTCACTCTCTGCACCTCCTGAATCTTCAGACAATATCACTGCCAGTTTCCTTTGCTCATTTGATGGCATGAGAGAATCTGTGTGTCAGCTGAGAGTCCAACTGGAGGATTTCTGCCAGAAGGAGATAAAAAAGATATCTGGTAAAGTTCTGGCGATTCAGAAATAGGTCATGCATCATCTAATCATAGAGCATATTAGAAATGTTTAAGGAATGGAGAAAAAAAAATTATCTTCTCATGAGATTTACACTGTTTATGTCTGTTGATTTCCAGTCACACACATCCACATTGTTCCCAAGACCAGAGAGGAGTTTCTACTGTGTAAGTAACTAAACAAACACAAAATGCAAAGTGAGTGTGTAAAGGAACTTCATCTAGAACATTTAACTTTTGAAAGTAAAAGAAAACATGATCAGTGTTCACATTAATTACTTATAACGTGAGACTTCTGTGAAATACACAGTTAAAATGCATTCTGTGGTAAAACACAATCAGGCTGTTAACAGATATAAAGTGAGAATCAAAACATCCATGACTTCTGATATCTTTTTAACCCCTAATGTGAAATAAATTGTGTCTCATTCACAAAAAATTGCAAACAAGTTGCATACTTACGTGCGCAGAATAAGTTATCATGCAGAATTTCTGGCAGATTCACAACAGGTACATACACACCTGAATATTAGGGGTGCAAAAATGCATCGTTGCATCGCGGTGCATCTATCTATCGAAGAAATTTCGATGCATCGATTACGGAATTTAAGAATCGATTATCATTATTTATACCCAATGTGACTGTGTCATATTACACAAGCCTTCTCACAACTGACACGGAGCGGAGCATGCGAGATTGAAGGGAAAGATAGCTCACTTTGAAATAAAGAAAGTTTATGCTGCCTAGTTCACCCCACGAACCTACATAAGATAAAATGGACGGATAGATGGATGGATGCTGCCTAGTTCGGCTTTCTGTGTAATTACAGTATTTTATCTTTATAGTGAATGCTACAGGGAATAGGGAGCGATTTCAGACTGTACTGAAAAGAACTAACCAGTTGATTACAGTCAAATGTGATTGGTCAATCGCTCATGATCATGTATTGGCAATCGATGAAAAGTTCATATGTTTCCTGCCATGCATTTTCTTTGGGGTTTCTGAAGGTTGAAGCATCCAGGATACACACACCAAATGATTCATTTTGAACAATATACTTATACAAATACAAATCTACAGCAAAGACAATTAAACTTTTGTACAGCGCTCCTTCTCTTGTAAACAATGACGTGCTTCCTGACTCCTCCTCCACGTGACGCGTGACCTTACCAACGAGCTTACATCATCACTCTCATGAGCGCAAGTCACAGAGAACATTTGTAGTTAAAAAGTATACAAGTATTGTTTTGTTTCTAAAAATAATCAATTGTTTGAGTTCAGAAGAACTTTATTTGTCACCTGGAGTCATGTGGATTATTTTGATGCACCCTAAATATGCATTTTGGACCGTCAAAAAATGGAGTACATTCACTTGCATTGTTTAAAGGTGGAGGCCTGAAATGAAATCCTAAAAATCTTCAATTCTGTTTTGATGAAGAAAGAAACTCAGATACATCTTGGATGGCCTGAGGGTGAGTAAATTATCAGAAAATTTTAATTTTTGGGTGAACTAATCCTTTAAATGTTTTTTATGAAACGGATATAGCTATGATTGGTGCTTCTTCTGTCATGAGAAACAAGCGACGAGTAACAAGAGAATCGTTCATTTCCACAGTCAAAATCAGCCATTCTTTTGGCTGACTTTGTGTGTTTGTTCATAAAGTATTATTAGGGAGTGTCATAGCTGGCAGTAGATGAGCTAGTATATTACTAACATCAGTAAACAATTTGTGACTGTGTCTTGAGCTGGGCAAAGTGGAATACCATTGAGAAAAATTATTGCACAGCACATATTTTTTAGGAGCTGTGCTGTATCTAACCAATGTTAGATGGCTGAAACTGCATGTTGTTTTAGATATGAGTTTATAGCTGCAGTTTATGGATTTATTTCACAATTTTATTATTTTATTAGCAACCCCTCTGGACCATTAAGCCCCTCCGCCCCCAATGGAACCAGAGCCGCCACTTCCAGTCAAAAGAGTTGCAGGATGCCAGATTGGAACATAACATATATTCTAGTTGAGAATTACAGTAGGTTGTGACAAGTCAGGAATACTAAGAAGGGTAACACTTTATTTTGATGGTCCCAAATAGATATTTAACTGACTATAAGTGACTTATCAACTGGCTTGCTATAGCTAGTAAACAGTGTTTCAACAAACATTCGGTAGACTTGCAGTAGCCTGTATATAGATCTTTATTAATGACCTTTTAATGAGCTGATGTTCTCAACAATAATGTAAGAAGGTCATTAATAGAAATCTATATACAGGCTACTGAAAGTCTACTGAATGTTTGTTGAAACACTGTTTACTAGCTATAGTAAGTCAGTTGATAAATGTAAGTAGGTCATTAATAAAGATCTATATTTAGGCTACTGAAAGTCTACTGAATGTTTGTTGAAACACTGTTTACTAGCTATAGCAAGTCAGTTGATAAATGTAAGTAGGTCATTAATAGAAATCTATATACAGGCTACTGAAAGTCTACTGAATGTTTGTTGAAACACTGTTTACTAGCTATAGTAAGTTAGTTGATAAATGTAAGTAGGTCATTAATAGAAATCTATATACAGGCTACTGAAAGTCTACTGAATGTTTGTTGAAACACTGTTTACTAGCTATAGTAAGTCAGTTGATAAATGTAAGTAGGTCATTAATAAAGATCTATATACAGGCTACTGAAAGTCTACTGAATGTTTGTTGAAACACTGTTTACTAGCTATAGTAAGTCAGTTGATAAATGTAAGTAGGTCATTAATAGAAATCTATATACAGGCTACTGAAAGTCTACTGAATGTTTGTTGAAACACTGTTTACTAGCTATAGTAAGTCAGTTGATAAATGTAAGTAGGTCATTAATAAAGATCTATATACAGGCTACTGAAAGTCTACTGAATGTTTGTTGAAACACTGTTTACTAGCTATAGTAAGTCAGTTGATAAATGTAAGTAGGTCATTAATAAAGATCTATATTTAGGCTACTGAAAGTCTACTGAATGTTTGTTGAAACACTGTTTACTAGCTATAGCAAGTCAGTTGATAAATGTAAGTAGGTCATTAATAGAGATCTATATACAGGCTACTGAAAGTCTACTGAATGTTTGTTGAAACACTGTTTACTAGCTATAGCAAGTCAGTTGATAAATGTAAGTAGGTCATTAATAGAGATCTATATACAGGCTACTGAAAGTCTACTGAATGTTTGTTGAAACACTGTTTACTAGCTATAGCAAGTCAGTTGATAAATGTAAGTAGGTCATTAATAGAGATCTATATACAGGCTACTGAAAGTCTACTGAATGTTTGTTGAAACACTGTTTACTAGCTATAGTAAGTCAGTTGATAAATGTAAGTAGGTCATTAATAGAAATCTATATACAGGCTACTGAAAGTCTACTGAATGTTTGTTGAAACACTGTTTACTAGCTATAGTAAGTCAGTTGATAAATGTAAGTAGGTCATTAATAAAGATCTATATACAGGCTATTGAAAGTCTACTGAATGTTTGTTGAAACACTGTTTACTAGCTATAGCAAGTCAGTTGATAAATGTAAGTAGGTCATTAATAGAAATCTATATACAGGCTACTGAAAGTCTACTGAATGTTTGTTGAAACACTGTTTACTAGCTATAGCAAGTCAGTTGATAAATGTAAGTAGGTCATTAATAGAGATCTATATACAGGCTACTGAAAGTCTACTGAATGTTTGTTGAAACACTGTTTACTAGCTATAGCAAGTCAGTTGATAAGTCACTTATAGTCAGTTGAATATCTGTAGGGGACAATCAAAATAAAGTGTTACCCTAAGAAGTGTCATAGTTTTCTACAAAATATGAAGATGCAAAAGTCTACAACTTCACATGTAATGTGGTTTCAGTCTGACATGAACACAAAAACTTAGGACAGATTTAGGTAAACTGGCAAGAGAAATAATATAAAACATTCCAGCAATAAAATAAAATAAATCCTATGAACATCTAATAAGTTATAATGAATGATGCACAGATATGAACATTTCAGACAGTACTGATTGTTGCATCTGTTTTTGCTGTAAGTTTTATTTCATGTCTTTTATTATGTCATGTCTTTTATTTTGAAGAATAGTTCATGTATGTCTTAGTTCCTTTTCCTGTCCTGTCATGTGGTTTGCCTTGTTCTGTCACGTGACCTTCATGTTCCATCATGTTGATTAGTCAACATGCTTTGGTTCATTAGCCTTGTTGTCCTGTCTGTTAGTTCTGGTCTGTCATTGGTTCTTATTTAATTGTCTCATTATCTTGTTAGCCTTTCATGTATTTAAGCCCTCAGGTTTGCCTTGGTCCTTTGTCGTGTATTGCTCCGGTAATGTTGTTCCATGATTCTTGTTATTCGATTTCAGTCATAGATTTAGTTTTAGTCATAGTCTATTTGGTCATAGTTTATGTTTATGTTTTTGCTACTTTCATGTTTTTGGATTTAATTTAACTCTGTGGCAGGTGAGGTGGGGAAGCTGGAGGCAGGGGCAGAGTAGAGTCCGTGGCCTGTATAGCTGCCTGAGGTGTGGGAGCCTCCTGTCACAGTGTGGGTATGGCGAATGAAAGCAACAGAATACATGACCCATCATGAACTCAGCAGTTCAGCTAATCCATCTCTGGCAGGGGGATCATCCTATTGAGGATTTTGTTTTGTCAGAATCCACTGTCATGGCTGTCAAGCCAGAATCCGCCATAATGGACGCCACACCAGAGTCTGCCGTTATAGTCACCATGCCAAAGTCTGCCATTATGGCTGCCACAAATCACGAGCCTGTGCCAACACCTACAACAGACCACGAGCCTGTGCCCATGCCTGCCATGGACCAAAAGCCTGTGCCCACGCCTGCTATGGACAAGGTCTTGTCCAACTTGGAGCCAGCACTAGAGGTCTCATCCATCTCTGAGCCAGTGCCAGAGGTCTCATCAGTCTCGGAGCCAGTCACGGCAGGCAAATCTCCATGGCTTGTCATGTCAGGCCACGTTCCACGGCCAGTCTCACCAGGCCATGCTCCGCCGGATCTCCAGTGGTCTCATTGTTGTCCACCGGATCCCCCCGTAGTCTTCAGCTCCATCTAGTCCCCTGTGGTCTCCAGCTCAGTTGGGTCTTTCATGGTGCACAGTCCCCTGATAATGTCCCAAGTACCAGACCAGGTCCAGGCAAGCCATTTCCCCAAGGCTCTTAAGCTCCTTATGGCCTGCATAGCTGCCTGAGGCATGGGAGCCTCCTGCCACAGTGTGGGTATGACGAACAAAAGCTGTGTGGGCAACATTCGGAGGCGATTGGAATGCAAGCGGGTGCCATCATTCAGGAGATAAGAGGCCAGGCCTTGGCGATGGAAGATTTTCTGAGGAGAGGACCAGAATGAGGCCATTTATTTTCCCTGTGGGGCCTGCAAACTCTAAACCAGTCAGTGACGGTAATGTCCGGCACCCTGGAACATTTCGTTTTGTTGAATCATTGCTTCATCTGTTTCTGCTGGTGGGAAACAGAGGCTTTGACAACAAGGGGAGGTATCAGGGGCATTTGGGGTTGGGAGCAGAACTGGGAAGGGACAGGATCCTGTTTGGAAGTAGACTTGAGCTCCTGTAATAAGACAGTGGCTCTAAGGGCTGTATGTAACATTTGAATAATATCAGTTTCTGTCTGGTTAATGCCTGTGAATGGGGCTGGAGTGGAAATGGAGTGAGAGAGTAGGTCAGCCACAACATTATCACAGCCTGAAGTGAACTGTAGGCTTTAGTTACAGTATATTGGCAGAGTTGTACATTCCAGCGATGTAGCCTCAATGGCCTATGGCCTGTTTCTGTTGTGAACAGCAGTGCTACCAAGGAGTGGTGGGCCGTTCGAGTGAAGTGGTAGCTTTAGAGGTACAGATGCAACCTTTTACATGCCCAGATACATTCTAACGCTTTCTGCTAGACTGCTCTCTGTAGCCACACAGCTGTAGAGAGAAATTAACCCACAGTGACCCTCATCCAAGAGGATGAAATCAGAGAAATCTGTCCTAGAGAGCCAATTAAATGTCCATAGATAGACAGTTTCTAATGAATGAATGGGATACAACAGGCATATTGTTTTACTCACATAATAAAAGCTGTTTATTTGTAATATTTGCAGCATAGTTACATATAAACAGATGTGACTTATTTGTTGTGCTGTTTTCATGATGCATAAACAGAATAGGAAAATCTGCTACACACAATTACTTAAAGCAAATGCTCCCAATTAAAACAAGGACGAATACTGCGTGATACAATGCATAGATCCTAAGGTAAACTTCAGGGAGCATATGTTGACATGCTGAGCGACCAGACTGATCTCACAGTGAAATTATAAATAGTAGTTTGACTTTTATTTAATTAAAATCGGTCTGTGCTTATCAAAATGCAAAGCACTGCCCCCAGTGGTAAAACGGTAAAATGTCCACGGTGGGCCACCTGAAGAGAGTTGTTTTCAGCTGTACAGGCTATAATACAGTGAAGAGGAATGCATATTTTATAAACTGTACACCCAAACCCCAAAACTAAACCTTACCTTCAGAAGAGTAATGTAATGTTAGAGGGAAAATGCAACCTCCGAATTGCAGATTTCACTGATTATGTGAACACGATTACTTTCTGGTTTCAACACAGGATCCGAACACAGGTCTCAAACGCATTCTCGCCACAGGGGAAGGAAAACACACGGCAGCCAAAGCTTGTCGGTGAGTCAGCATAATGTGGTACCAGAACTCTTGGAAACAACATACCGACTTCCTGTGTGATCGTGTTGAAGTGCACTACTTGATATATGACACATTATTTAATACATTGAACAGGGGGGATCTTTATTTTATTTTGGGGCTTTTTACCTTCAGTATGAAAGTAGGCAGAGAGAAGGGCTCTTTATAAGAGCAAATGCACTAATCATCCTGTCACAGCTCTAACAGGTCAAGCCAATATTTATTCTTAAAGATTAAAAATTCATAGTTGCTTATTTAAATGTGTTTTGTCTCCATCAGATACCCATCAGTTCACTCTGGATCCAAACACAGTGAATAAATGTCTCAGTCTATCTGAGGGAAACAAAGTGGCTACTTACACTGGTAGAATCCAGCAGTATCCTGATCATCCAGACAGATTTGATAGTTATCTTCAAGTGTTGTGTAGAGAGAGTGTGTGTGGACGCTGTTACTGGGAGATTGAATGGACTGGGAGTGTGTTTATATCAGTGTCATATAAGAGCATCAGCAGGAAGGGAGAGGGAGATGAGTGTGGCTTTGGGTATAATGATCAGTCCTGGAGTTTGTCCTGCTCATCTTCCAGATGTTCATTCAGTCACAATAACAAACACACTGATCTCCCTGTAGTGTGCAGCTCCTGTAGAATAGGAGTGTATGTTGATCACAGTGCAGGAACTCTGTGCTTCTACAGTGTCTCTGACACAATGACCCTCATCCACAGAATCCAGACCACATTCACCCAGCCTCTATATCCTGGATTTTGGGTGTATGGATCAATGACACTGTCTGATTTAACAGTATAGATAATAGAGATTCTACACATAATACTGTCATATCACAGCATTAAAAGCTGCATGATAAACTAGAAACCATGAGGTGCTTTTGGATCTGCCTTGTTTTCTAATCATTAAATCAATACTACTTCTGTAACTGAAATAACATCAGATTAATCTAATGATTTTAAAAGTGAGAAAATACTAAGTTATGAAAGAGTGTCATAACCGCTTTAAATAATATATATATATATTTGTTTTGGGGGGGGGGGATTTTTTTCCCCTTTTTCTCCCAATTTGGAATGCCCAATTCCCAGTGCCCTTTTTTTAAGTCCTCGTGGTCGCGTAGTGATTCGCCTCAATCCGGGTGGCGGAGGATGAATCCCAGTTGCCTCCGCGTCTGAGACCATCAACCTGCGCATCTTATCACGTGGCTTGTTGAGCGCATTGCCACGGAGACATAGCGCGTGTGGAGGCTTCATGCCATCCACCGCGGCATCCACGCTCAACTCATCATGCGCCCCACCGGGAACAAACCACATTATAGCGACCACGAGGAGGTTACCCCATGTGACTCTACCCTCCCTAGCAACTGGGCCAATTTAGTTGCTTAGGAGACCTAGCTGGAGTTACTCAGCACGCCCTGGGTTTCGAACTAGCGAACTCCAGGGGTGATAGCCAGCGTCTTTTACCACTGAGCTACCCAGGCCCCCAGTAATAGATTTTGAGATATTTTGATCTAACATGTAATATGTTTTAAAAAATTGCTTAAGTTTATATACTGTACTGTATGCCTTTTCTTATGAATCTACAAAAAAAAAAAAAAAAAAAAATGAAGAGGTCATACAATTGTTGTTTTTAATTTAGTACAAAACAGATATTTAAGTATATTCCACAAGACAAAATAATAACTGAATTTACACAAATTATATTTCTTATAATGTGGCGTACACTTATCTCTTAATACTGTGTGTTTCCTCCACAAGCATCAGTGAGTGTTTTTAGCCATTCGTAATGGTTGTCTTGCGGAATATATGTAAATGTATGTTTTGTCTAATAGTTTAACCAGGACAATACTAAATCAAAAACAATCACTTTTATTTCTTGAAACGATAAACATCTTGCAGATTCCGCAAGGGGTATGTATGCTTATGAATTGAAATGTATGTTTTTTTATCATGACTTTTTATGATTTACATTTTTGTTCAAGGTGATTTGTTTTGTTTTCAAAGTGATTAAATACACAAAATTGGAGTACCATTTTCTGTAGTGGTTATTTTGAAGATGTATGTACTTAAATGTCTTATATAAGTCTTATAAATCTTTTAAGTATTTGCATATGTTGACAAATCCTAGCCCTGTCAATAGAAGTGTAAGCATAGTTCTAGCAAGAAGATCATTGGATTCATTCTATTAGGCATCTCATCCAATCACTATACAGCCTCTGCTTTATAAGCCTGAACAGCTGTCTCTTATTTTTTGCATACTTTCATTGTTTTCACCCCCCACCACCCCATCATCACCAGTTTAGGTCCGGTCCTGGGAAGGGTAAGCTCCGGCAGGATTTGACTCTTCAAGCAAGTATCTAAGCGCTAAACCGTAGGATGGGGCTTACACCAACTGATATAAGTATCTTTACATTCATATTAATTCAAAAAATCTTGAGTCTTTTCTGACAGAACTATTCCCCCTATATCTACACAGTATTAGATTCAGATACATATTGAAGAAGCTTTAGTTTGGTAAAACAGTAACATTATATATACACATGTATAAACACGATTTATACAAAACATCTACAACCCCAATTCTGAAAAAGTTAGGCCAGTATGGAAATTCTAATGAAACAAAAAGTAGTGATTTGTCAATTCTATTCACCCTGTTTTATATTGAAAGCACTGTATTTGATGTTTTACCTTGTGAATTTAATTATATATTTTTAATGTACACATTTAAAATGATTGCGAGATGATGATTGCAAAATTCTCCAGAAAAGTTGAGACAGTCAAGTGTTTACCAATGTGCAACATCACCATTTCTTCTAAAAACATTTTTTAAATGTGTAGGCATTGAAGACACAAGTTTGTTAAGTTTAGCAAGTGGAATTTTCCTCCATTCATCCATTTTGCAGGTCGCCAGCTGTGAAATTGTACAGTGCCTTCGTTGCTCTGGTGGAAACTCCATGTCCCACAAATATCATGGAACCGAAGGCCTGCTTAGGTTTGTTAAATTACTGTAAGAAGTTTTTATCCAACTTGTCTTGCCTTATAGCTCCCCTGCACAAGCTCTTGGGAAAAGACACTAAATGGTTGTGGGGAAAAGCTCAAGTGGATGCCTTGTAGAAATCCTAGATCTGACACAGGTACCTCATGATCTGGACTCGAACCTGATGGTTATCTCTTACTCAGACTCTATCTGAGAGATTGAATGCATCCTGTCTTGGAGTCAATCTGTGAAAATAAACCCATACCACAAATGGGTTCACCTCAAGTTCAAAGATGGGCCCTACTGATGAGTGCCTATGTGTATACCATTGTGTACAAATCAAAAGAGAATCATACAAATGTGGCTGCATTAAGCAGACTGCCCATTCCTTAAGTGATGCAGGAGGAAAGTACTGTAAATAAGATCAAGTCTTGGTGTTGGAGTTTGAGTATGTCAGTGCCGCCCAAATTAAGAGCTGTACAGCTAAGAATGTAATACTGCCTCAAGTATGTGAGTTTGTGTTGAAGGGATGGCCTACAGCTGTTGACCCTCAGCTCAGGCCTTACCACAGAAGAAAACTGGGACTGAGTGTGCACGATGGGTGTGTGCTCTAGGGAGCCAGAGTGATGGTGCCAAATTCCACTCAGGAATGTGTAAGATGAAAGGACTGACTCGCTCATATTTTTGGTGGCCTGGTATGGACAACCCTGCAAAAAATGGGTACTGGTGACCCTACCAGGCTTTTTAATTAGCTAAACCAGCTTCACCTGAAAGACCATGCTGGTCAACCAACTTCACCAGCTGGGTTTTGCTGGTGAAAAGCATAGCTATGCTGGTCCACCACCTAGACCAGCACCAAACCAGAACTAACCAGCATTAACCAGCTTAGACTTGCATGTAAATTGCATACTGGTTAAGCCAGATTTTGGAGGAGGGAAGGAAGTTAAAAAGGAGTCGGAACTCTGTGAGGAATGTGAGAATCACAGTAAAATGCCTCCTGTGGCACCCTTAAATCCATGGGAATGGCCAGAGTCACTGTGGTCCTAAAATCATGTGAATTATGTGGATGTTTAGGAAGGGGGCACGTGTCAAATTGACTTCCACATGAATGGCCGGATCTAGGGTTTCCCAGCAGAACATTGCCCAGAGCATCACACTCCCTCCACCGGCTTGTCATCTTCCCACAATGCATCCTGGTGCCATCACTTCCCTAAATGGCACACCCATACATGGCAGTCCACATGATGTAAAAGAAAACAGGACTCATCGGACAAGGCAACCTTCTTCCACTGCTCCAAGGTCCAGTTCCGATGCTTGCACGCCCATTGTAGGCACTTTCAACAGTGGTTCACCTTCAGGCCTTCATCCCTCCTCAATTTAATTCGGATGAGGAACAGTCATTGCATTTGTTATGCCCTGTGCGGGCATTACATGCATACGTTAAGCGTACTTGCCATTTAAGACTGTCTGATCAGCTCTTTATATGCTATGGAGGATGCACAAAAGGAATGTCCATCTCCAAGCAAAGGCTCTCTAACTAGATTGTCGATGCAATTACCCTGGCTTATGAGTCGCAGGATAAGACTTGCCCAATTGGTGTTAAAGCACACTCAACTAGAGGCATGGCCTCCTCATGTGCATGGACAAATGGTGTGTCCTTACAAGATATATGTTTTGCAGCAGGATGGTCCTCTCAAAACACATTTGCAAGTTTTTACAACCTAGACGTAATGTCTCTTTCTTCACAAGTCCTCTCTGTTTAGAGCACTTGCTATTCATTGGCCAAATATATATAGTTGTGCTCAAAAGTTTGCATACCCTGGCAGAAATTGTGAAATTTTGGCATTGGTTTTGAAAATATGACTGTTCATGCAGAAAAACTGTCTTTTATTTAAGGATAGTGATATATGAAGCCATTTATTATCACATAGTTGTCTGGCTCCTTTTTAAATCATAATGATAACAGAAATCACCCAAATGGCCCTGATCAAAAGTTTACATACCCTTGAATGTTTGGTCTTGTTACAGACACACAAGGTGACACACACAAGTTTAAATGGCAATTAAAGGTTAATTTCCCACACCTGTGGCTTTTAAATTGCAATTAGTGTCTGTGTATAAATAGTCAATGAGTTTGTTAGCTCTCACGTGGATGTACTGAGCAGGCTAGATACTGAGCCATGGGAAGCAGAAAAGAACTGTCAAAAGACCTGCGTAACAAAGTAATGGAAATTTATAAAGATGGAAAAGGATATAAAAATATATTCAAAGCCTTGAAAATGCCAGTCAGTACTGTTCAATCACTTATTAAGAAGTGGACAATTCGGGGATCTCTTGTTACCAAGCCAAGGTCAGGTAGACCACAAAAGATTTCAGCCACAACTGCCAGAAGAATTGGTCAGGATACAAAGAAAAACCCACAGGTAACCTCAGGAGAAATACAGGCTGCTCTGGTAAAAGACGGTGTGGTTGTTTCAAGGAGCACAATACGACGATACTTGAACAAAAATGAGCTGCATGGTCGAGTTTCCAGAAAGAAGCCTTTACTGCACTAATGCCACAAAAAAGCCTGGTTATAATATGTCTGACAACACCTTGACACGCCTCACAGCTTCTGGCACACTGTAATTTGGAGTGACGAGACCAAAATAGAGCTTTATGGTCACAACCATAAGCGCTATGTTTGGAGAGGGGTCAACAAGGCCTATAGTGAAAAGAATACCATCCCTACTGTGAAGCATGGTGGTGGCTCACTGATATTTTGGGGGGGGGGGGCTCTAAAGGCACAGGGAATCTTGTGAAAATTTGTGGCAAGATAAATGCAGCATGTTATCAGAAAATACTGGCAGACAATTTGCATTCTTCTGCACGAAAGCTGCGCATGGGAGACACTTGGACTTTCCAGCACGACAATGACCCTAAGCACCAGGCCAAGTTGACCCTCCAGTGGTTACAGCAGAAAAAGGTGAAGGTTCTGGAGTGACCATCACAGTCTCCTGACCTTAATATCATCGAGCCACTCTGGGGAGATCTCAAACGTGTGGTTCATGCAAGATGACCAAAGACTATGCATGACCTGGAGGCATTTTGCCAAGACGAATGGGCAGCTATACCACCTGCAAGAATTTGGGGCCTCATAGACAACTATTACTAAAGACTGCACATAGTCATTGATGCTAAAGGGGGCAATACACAGTATTAAGAACTAAGGGTATGCAGACTTTTGAACAGGGGTTATTTCTTTTTTTTTTCTTTGTTGCCATGTTTTGTTTTATGATTGTGCCATTCTGTTATCACCTACAGTTGAATATGAATCCCATAAGAAATAAAATAAATGTGTTTTGCCTGCTCCCTCATGTTTTCTTTAAAAATGGTACATATATTACCAATTCTTCAAGGGTATGCAAACTTTTGAGCACAACTGTATATACTTATGCCCTTCCCTTTAAGTACATGCTCCCCATCATTTGCACAACCACCTGCATTCAGGCCATTATAATTTACCATAAAGTCGGAAGCACTTTCATTATAAATAAACTCCCTTCCCGACTGGGTTCATAAGGAGTTAATTCATCCAATATGACTATTGTTCATATATTCGTTATGAGTACTCTCCTCCTGGCCAACACGAGGATCACTCACTGTGGCATACTCATGTCGGTCGCCGTCCCACAAGACTGCGGCGCCATGTTTCCTCAGGGAAGTTATGTTGTGTAGTGCGCCGTGATGGGATTCTGTTCCCCATATGCGTAGCTACGCAATGTCAAATGTACTGAGTCGTAAGGGAACATTTCGGTTATGTACGTAACCTCAGTTCCCTGAGATGAAGGGAATGAGACATTGCGAAAGCTAGCCACACTACAAGCAGAGTTCTTGAGGCACGAGTGATGCACTCCTTGTTCTCAGTCAGAAATTCTGAAGAAATGGTGTTCGTGCACCTGTTTTTATAGCGGACAGTTTTGTGTCAAAAGAGTCGGGTCTCAAACACCATAGCCAATATTAGAATATTGGCGTTACTGTAAAGAGGCTTCAACTAGGTTATGTAAGAAGGAACTCCCATATGCGTAGCTACGCAATGTCTCGTTCCCTTCGTCTCAGGGAACCGAGGTTACGTACGTAACCGAGACGTTTCAGTGCGAGCACTGAATATGGTGAACCCTGACTGGATTAGAAGCTTGATGGACCAGACCACTCATACTTTTTTTCATCGGATCCATTTAAGTTACTCAGAAATAAAAATGCACTTTACATAAGATTTAACACTTCTTGTAAGATTAAGCTACAGTATCTATGAATAATCATTTTAAATATGTTTTGTAATAAAAAATGTTGTGCATATTCAAGTGTGTATTCATTAATTAATAATGCGTTACTATGACCCTCACTTTAAAATAATTAGTAATTCATGTTTATGTGGTAACACTTGACTCATTACATATGGGTTACCAAAATTATTTTAAAAAGACCTCCAGCAATATCAAACCTGCCGAAGTTAATAATTTGTTATGAACAGAAGAGATATCCCAAGGAATATACATGTTGGGCATATACATCTGTAAGCTGACTATGATACTATACCAGACACTGTAGTCATGATTTAGAGAGCTGTTATGTTAATAATATAATACCAGCAAAGAACACACATGAGGCGCATGTTTCTCTGAAGGTGCATTTCATGATCATGTTCACAATAAAAACATAATCATTCACATTTTAGACACTGTTTATGTTTTGATTAGTAATTAATTAATAGTTATTTTAAATTAGCCATAGTGTCAGTAGTTGATAGTTCTCAATAAGGCAAATCAAATTCAGTAATTACTGATTACCTAACAGTGGACTACCTCATCAGTTCACTATTACTTACTGATTGGTTAATCATGATTCCATATTAGTTAATCGTAGTAACTAAAGTGTTAATGTAGTACTAATCATTTGTCCTGCATTAATTCCTGCATAATTACCTTTTTTATGTACATTATTCCAAACTTTTGGCTGCCAGTGTGTGTGTATATATATATATATATATATATATATATATATATATATATATATATATATATATATATATATACTGGCAGCCAAAAGTTTGGAATAATGTACAGATTTTGCTCTTATGGAAAGAAATTTGTACTTTTATTCACCAAAGTGGCATTCAGCTGATCACAATGTATAGTCAGGACATTAATAATGTGAAAAATTACTATTACAATTTGGAAAAAAAATGTCAGAACTTCTTAAACTACTTCAAAGAGTTCTCATCAAAAAATCCTCCACGTACAGCAATGACGGCTTTGCAGATCTTTAGTATTCTAGCTGTCAGTTTGTCCAGATACTCAGGTGACATTTCACTCCAATCTTCCTGTAGCACTTGCCATAGATGTGGCTGTCTTTTCGGGCACTTCTCACGCACCTTACAGTCTAGCTGATCCCACAAAAGCTCAATGGGGTTAAGATCCATAACACTCTTTTCCAATGATCTGTTGTCCAATGTCTGTGTTTCTTTGCCCACTCTAAACTTTTCTTTTTGTTTTTCTGTTTCAAAAGTGGCTTTTTCTTTGCAATTCTTCCCATAAGGCTTGCACCCCTGAGTCTTCTCTTAACTGTTGTACATGAAACTGGTGTTGAGCGGGTGAGGATTATTTAGGAGTCTGATGGCTTGTGGAAAGAAACTGTTTGTTAGTCTGGTGGTCCTTGTTCTCACACACTGGTATTGCCTGTTTGATGGCTAGGGCTTTGTTGATACAATCAAATATCGATATATCACGATACTTTTTCTCATTATATTGTATTGATACTTAGATCCATGTATAGTGATATTTTCAGTGCAGTTCAAGATGCTTCTAAGAGGCACAAAAGAGACTGAAACTGATCCTGCAGGATTCACAATTTCTCTCACAAACATGCTGGACCACTCTCATGCATTTGGATCTAGGCCCGGGCAAAAATATGAATTAGGTTGGCTTGAAAAAGTCTCACTGTTGAAAGGTATCCCTCAGGTGAGGGCTAAAAATAAATAAATACATAAAAAGGCATTAGATATACCATGGAACACAGTGAAGACAGTCACCAACAAGTGGAAAAAGTATAGCACAACAGTGACATTATCAAAAACAGGATGTCCCTCCAAAATTGATGAGAAGACAAAGAGAAAACTGGTCAGGGATGCTGTCAAGAGGCCTACAGCAACATTAAAGGAGCTGCAGCTCTTTCTGGCAAGTACTGGTTGCTCCCTACATGTGACAACTATCTCCTGTATTCTTCATCTGTCTGGGCTATGGGGCAGGGTGGCAAGACCAAGCCTTTTCTGACAAAAAAAAAAAAAAAAAATGTGTTATGGTCTGATGAGACCAAGATTGAACTTTTTGCCCAAAATTGTAAAAGGTGATGTATATTTTACTGTGCAAAAGTCTTAGGCAAATAAGATGCTCACAAAAACATTTGTCCTAAGATGGTTATTTATATTTTCAGCTTTAGTGTGTCAATAGGAAATACCATTTTAGACTCCAAACATTTCTTTTGCAAATAGAATAGAAAAGAATAGAAGAACCCTGGAACAGATGGCATGGCCCCCACAGAGCCCCCCACTGAATATTGAGTCAGTCTGGGATTACAAGAAGAGACAGAAGCAATTGAGACAGCCGAACTAGATAGAAGAACTGTGGCAAATTCTCCAAGAAGCTTGGAACATCCTATCTGTCAACAACCAAGAAAAACTGTGTCCAGGTATACTTAGGAGAATTGGTGCTGTTTTGAATGCAAAGGTGGTCACACCAAATATTGATCTAGCTTTTTTTATGTTTACTCGACTTTGTGTGATGTTAATTGATAAATGAAAACAATTTATGCATTATTTTTGAAGACATCCTCACTATGCAGCATTTTCCCCAAGTACCTAAAATGTTTGCACAGTACTGTTTGTTTGCCGAAAAAACAACACAGCACATCAGCAAAAGAACACCATACCCACAGTGAAGTATGGTGGTGGCAGCATCATGCTTTGGGGTTGCTTTTCTTCAGCTGGAACTGGGGCTTTAGTGAAGGTGGAGGGAATCATAAATAACTCCAAGTACCAGTCAGTTTTGGCACAGAACCTTCTGGCATCTGCTAGAAAGCTGAAAATGAAGAGATCTTTAACCCTTCAGCATGACAATGATCCAAAGCACACATCCAAATCAACAAAAGAATGGCTTCAGCAAAAAAAGATTAATGTTTTGGAATGGCCCTGCCAAAGCCCAGACCTGAATCCTATAGAAAATCTGTGGGAGGACCTGAAGAGAGCTGTACACAGGAGATGCCCTCGCTATTTGACAGATCTGGAATGTTTTTGCAAAAAAGAGTGGGAAAATATTCCCATGTCAAGATGTGCCAAGCTGATAGACTCTTATCCAAACAGACTGAGTGCTGTAATAAAATAAAAAGGTGCTTCAACTAAGTGTTAGTTCAGGGATGTGCACACTTATGCAGTTAGGTTATTCTAAGTTTTTTTTTTTTTATGTGAAATGTGTCACTTTGGTTTTCAGTGGCATTGCATATGTTGTAATTGTTACATTAAAGGTACAAAAATTCTGATATGATTTATCTTTAATTTTTTACATCACAAAAACCTGCTGTTTTAAAAGGGGTGTGTAGACTTTTTATATCCACTGTATAAATGCAATATAATACATGCAATTTCAATACATCATGTTTATTAATGTAATACATGGACTATATTTTTATAAAAGCTAAAATGTCATGAAAATGATGGAAAACTAACAATAAAATTTTGTAATTTGATCCTGTATGTCTGTAATTTAACTTGTTAGAAGGTCCCCTGTATAATGAATTACAGCATTAGCTGAAACAGAATTTATTTTATAATTTATGTAAGCAAAATGGACATTATAACTGAATTATACCCAAATTAATTGATATTATTCAATTAAGCAAATTAAACTAAATTGAATCATGATATCATGATGTATCGCAATATGTTTTGTGTGTTGGCTGGTGATACCCAGCACTATTGATGGCATTAGCTTAAAGAGTTTATGCTGAGGGTGGGAAGGGTCTTCGATTATGTTGAAGGCTCTTCTACACACTCTCTTGTGGTAGATGTCATGCAGTGTTGGCAAGGCTGTGCCAGTGATAGACTGTGCCGGTTTGACCAAATGCTGAAGTGCTTTGCGAGCTTGGGCAGAGTTACCATACCAAATGGTAATGTAGTTGCTGAGTATGCTCTCGATGGTGCACCTGTAGGAGTTTCTGTGTATTTTAGGTGTCATGCCAAATTTTCTCAGTCTCCTCAGAAAAGAGAGCCACTGTTGTGCTTTACTGTGTGTGTGATGTTGTGTGACCAAGTGAAATCCTCACTGATGTAGACTCCCAGAAACTTAAAGCTGCTCACCCTCTCTACCTCAGCATCACCGATGTACAGAGGCCTATGGTTTACCTTCCTTTTCCGCATGTCTACAATAATTTCTTTAGTTTTGTTGATGTTCAGGAGGAGGTTGTTTTCCTCACTCCAGACTGCCAGGTCTGTTATTTCTCTCCTGTAGGCTGTCTCATCATTCCCAGTGATGAGACCTATTATGGTGGTGTCGTTGGCAAACTTGGTGATCGTCTTTTTTTTATGAGCGAAAACACAGTCATGCGTGAAGAGGGTGTAGAGTATGGGGCTAAGAACGCAGCCTTGTGGTTCACCAGTGTTTAAAATCAGGGTGGCGGAGGTCCGGTTCCCCACTCTGACAATTTGGGGTCTGCCTGTGAGAAAGTTGAATGTCCATTGACAGAGAGTAGGGTGTAGTCCAAGCGTGAGAAGTTTGTCTACTAGTTCAATGGGATTGATCATATTGAAGGCCAAACTGTAGTCAATGAACAGCATTCTCACGTAACTGTACTTATTCTCCAAGTGGCTGAGAATTGTGTGGGCAGCAGCAGAGATGGCATCCTCAGCGGACATGTTGTGATGGTATGCAAACTGTAAACAATCTAATGAATCTGGGATGATGTTCTTTATGCAGGCCATGATTAATCTTTCAAAGCATTTCATAATGATAGGTGTGAGAGCTATCGGTCGGTAGTCATTTAAACGTCACACTGTTTTGTTTTGTTTTGTTTTTGGCACTGGGATGATGGTTGTTGTCTTGAAACAGATGGGTACAATAGCTTGTGTGACAGAGAGGTTGTATATGTCAGTGATTTTAGCAGCGAGTTCCATGGCACAAGCTCTTATTGCACATCCAGGTATGTTGTCAGGACCTGCAGCTTTGCGTGAGTGTACTCTGCAGAGGGTTTTGCACATATCTTCAACAGACACAGTAAAAGTAGGCTCCAATGTAGCTGGAGTGACCGGAACCCATCTCTGTGATGCATTGTTGGATACATCGAACTGAGCATAGAAAGTGCTCAGATCATCAGATAGATTGTTATCGCTGCACACGGAGTAATTTTTTGTAATCTTATAGCCTGTGATGTGCTGCAAACCTTGCCACTAGAGGTCTGCATTCCCGCAGAACTCCCGCAGGTTCACCGGGACCCTGTCAGATTTCTTTTTTTAAGGCGGTAGCGGACGGTACGTCCATGAGTTGTGTGTGGGAGCAGGCAGTCAGAGAAGAGCCTGAAAAATCCGATGAGAATATCTATTTTAATATTATTGATTTACGAATGCAAACAATAATTATTTTATTTTACAATTCATTAAATTTAGCAAACAATAAACAGAAAATCCAACGTAAAAATGTGCACACAACATGTGCATAAAATTATCCAATATTTAGAGCAGGCTATAGTCAACGGCGCTTTACAAGAATGGCACAGTAAAGCATGGACACACTGTGTCATCAAAGGATGTGAAACTGGGACTGGAAAATGGTCAATATAAGAGTTAAGAAACCAACCTCAGGCAAGTCAGATGGGCATCATGTCACACGTCATCTGATTATAACAATAACAAAAACAACAACAAAAATATTTGTGTGTACACTTGTCTGTTTGTATGGCTTTTGCTTTATGTGGAAAACAATGAGTGGCTGGGAAACGAGAGCGGCCGGGAAGAAAATCACTCTGGGCAGACTGCGGGCAGAGAACAGGTGTAGTAAAATTCAGCTGAAGCGTTCGGGTGCGGGAAAGAAACTTGCAGGCAGGAGCGGGATGAAAAAACAGTCCCGTGCAGACCTCTACTTGCCACATCCCTCAAGGATCATTTGTTGTGAGCTTGCCTCTCCAATACGTTTCCTCAGGTCGTCTTTTGCTTTCTTGTAGGCCTCAGAGTCACCTGACTTGAATGCAGAGGGCCAGGCACAAAGCATGGTCCGAACCTTACTGTTAATCCAGGGTTTCTCATTCTGAAATATCAATTTTATGTGTTGTTGGAACTATGCTATCAATACAAACAGTAAACAGTAGCGATGAAGACCGCAGAGAATTCTCTGGGTATATAGAAGGGTCTACATTTCACCAGCAGTAGTTTTTTATAAGTAGGTGTAGAGGTGGTTCTAATAAAGTGCTTGTTGAGTGCATTTTAAATAGCCATCTCTATCCGTGACCGCCTTTTCACTGTGTGGTGCATGCCTTCCAACTGCACCTTTCGCACTCCCATGCATCAAACGATCCATCTGAGCTTTCACTAGTGTGTAAGCACCCTAAGACCAGCTGGCTGGTGTCAGTTTTTGGCAGGTCAGGGCTTTGTAATGAAGGGTCAGCATATCACTGTTTTTTCAGGTGGTTATGAAATTTAAATGGATAGTCCCCCATGTTGTTTCAAACCCATGTGACAAAGTAAACAATGACCATTTTCATTTTAATTATTAGTGGGTTACGTGCTAACTCTGCACTTTACCCTGCACTCTTATACATACAGTGTTGGGTAGATTACTTCTAAAAAGGATTATAAATTATTACACAACTAAAATAGTCATGAGCAACATAATTTTTTAGATTACACTTTTACAGTAGGTAATCTAATAACCTTTGTATACCTTTTTACATTTGATTTTTTTAATCATTATATACTGTATACTTTGAATCAGAAAAATTTAACATTTTCCCAAGGGGGCTTTAGCCCAGTTGAACCCAAACTTGTCAGTGGTTCCAGTATAGGCTTGGTTTTCTATTAGAATAGTTTTTAACTTGCTCATCATTTCATATTATCATAGCAGTGCATGGGATGTGTTTGTTGAATGCTGCCTTTATACCATGTGCAGATACTCTGCATCATGTCAGTATGCTTTGTAGTGTACACACACTGGGATAAGCTAGTGTTTTAGATACTCAATACAGCCCTGTGTATTTGGCTGTCATGATGGTTCTGCACATGCATGAGTATAGTATAAATGCATTTATACTAGAATCAAATGTAATTATCAAAGATAAATGTAATTACACTTTAGAGGCAGAATGCAGTTAACTTTAGACTTCAGTGAACATGATAAACAGCAAATATAAAGCCTTTATTACAGAAACAGATCCCTACTGCAATTTTACTCGAGTTAGTTGACATACTGTCTGTCTTAATATCAAGTGAAAATATTTCAGTTGTACAGCAAGTTTAGACATTCACTCTCCAGACCAACAAACAGTCCAAACACCAACCATTCTTTGAACAATGTGCTAAAATTTAATGAATAATGAAAGTATTCTGTGTCATATTTGAGAAGGGGAAATGGGGAATGATCAAAATGAAATAAAAACATACAAATTCGACAATACTCAAAAAATACATCACATTGCTAAAATCTAGGGAAGGACTAAGCTCTCTATAGTTTAAAGAAACGATCATGCTTCAGTTTTCACAAAGCAAATATGTGACAATTTCTTGTTAATGTGATGGGGCTCTACAGCAGCCCCTGTCGTTTCAGATCTTCATAAGTCTTCTTGTTTACCACATTTCCACTGGAGTCTTCATATTCCTCCTGCAAGACAAGAGAGCAAATTAATTTCGCTTCTAAACTCAAACATGCGATTGCATTCGAAATTTTATCCCATAAAAAGTGCACAACTTCGCTAATCTTTAAACCTCCAATAAAGAACAAGCCAAGGAGTCAAAGGATGGATAGTTAGCTCTGCCTAAAACCTACTACAATAGTTCAACTTGAGGTCATCACGCCATGTTTACATCAAATGTGACTGATGTTGCAACAGCTTGAGTCGGTCTACACTGGAAGTGTTAGACAGCAGCATATCATCTCAAAATGTTAACTAACATGAACCAATCAGCTGTGAGCTCAATGCTAACCTCCAGCAATGGTAAAATGGATGAATAACCTGTAACCTACTTTTCTCAACTGAACATTGGTATAATAATTTACTTTATAATATTTATTATATCATAAAAATAATGTTATTATTTCAACAACTGTGTATACAGTTGAAGTCAAAAGTTTACATACACATTAGCCAAATACATTTACATTCAGTTTTCACAATTCCTGACATTTAAATCGCAGAAAACGTTCCCTGTCTTAGGTCAGTTAGGATCTAACTTTTATGTGAAATGTCAGAATAATAGTAGAGAGAATGATTTATTTCAGCTTTTATTTCTTTCATCACATTCCCAGTGGGTCAGAAGTTTACATACACTTTGTTAGTATCTGGTAGCATTGCCTTTAAATTGTTTAACTTGGGTCAAACATTTTGGGTAGTCTTCCACAAGCTTCTCACAATAAGTTGCTGGAATTTTGGCCCATCCCTCCAGACAGAACTGGTGTAACAGAGTCAGGTTTGTAGGCCTCCTTGCTCGCAAACGCTTTTTCAGTTCTGCCCACAAATTCTCTATCGGATTGAGGTCAGGGCTTTGTGATGGCCACTTCAATACCTTGACTTTGTTGTCCATAAGACATTTTGCCACAACTTTGGAGGTATGCTTGGGGTCATTGTCCATTTTGAAGACCCATCTGCAACCAAGCTTTAACTTCCTGGCTGATGTCTTGAGATGTTGCTTCAATATATCCACATAATTTTTCTTCCTCATGATGCCATCTATTTTGCAAAGGGCACCAATCCCTCCTGTAGCAAAGCACCCCCACGACATGATGCTGTCACCCCCATGCATTATGGTTGGGATGGTGTTCTTCGGCTTCACCCTTTTTCCTCCAAACATAACGATGGTTATTATGGCCAAACAGTTGAATCATCAGACCAGAGGACATTTCTCCAAAAAGAAAGATCTTTGTCCCCATGTGTACTTGCAAACTGTAGTCTGGATTTTTTATGGCGGTTTTGGAGCAGTGGATTCTTCCTTGCTGAGCAGCCTTTCAGGTTAAGTCGGTAGGACGAATAGGACTCATTTTACTGTGGATATAGATACTTGTCTACCTGTTTCCTCCAGTATCTTCACAAGGTCCTTTGCTGTTGTTCTGGGATTGATTTGCACTTTTCGCACCAAACTACGTTCAACTCTAAGAGACAGAATGCATCCTGAGTGGTATAATGGCTGCGTGGTCCCATGGTGTTTATACTTGTGTACTTGTGTTTGTACAGTTGAACGTGGTACCTTCAGGCATTTGTAAATTGCTCCCAAGGATGAACCAGACTTGTGGAGGGCCAAAACATATTTTATGAGATCTTGGCTGATTTCTTTTGATTTTCCCATGATGTCAAGCAAAGAGAAACTGAGTTTGAAGGTAGGCCTTAAAATACATCCACAGGTACACCTCCAGTTCAGTACACCTCCTATCAGAAGCTTATTGACTAAATGTCTAAAGGCTTGACATCATTTTATGGAATTTCCCAAGTTGCTTAAAGGCACAGTTAACTTAGTGTATGTAAACTTCTGACCAACTTGAATTGTGATATAGTCAATTAAAAGTGAAACAATCTGTCTGTAAACAACTGTTGGAAACATTACTCATGTCATGCACAAAGTAGATGTCCTAAACAACTTGCCAAAACTATAGTTTGCTAATATTAATTCTGTGGAGTGTTTGAAAAATGAGTTTTAATGACTTCAAACTAAGTGTATGTAAACTTCTGACTTCAACTGTATACAATACGTTTCGAAAGTTTAAATGAGTATACTAGAGACCAGAAACATCATGATCATATTCATGTAACAGAAGTTAAATATTATATGTAAAATGAATTAAATTTCAGACTGACGGGATAGTAAATTGACTAGCTCTTCAGCGTCAAAAATAAATCTGGTCTATCAACTGAAGGTGCATGCCCACTCAACGGACTCTTCCAGTGTAGACAGCATCACTGATTATAATGGAAGTGATACAGTTTTGTAGACAGGGTGTGACATCTCTAATAGTTAGGTTGGATGTCTCTCAGAAGAACTCACCTCTGTGTCTGGCTGCCAGCGTTCTGATGATTTCTGTGACTTCAGCTTCGACCAGACTATTCACAAGAAAAGATAAACATATTTTAAATTATATGGACACTGAAGATATCATTAGGTTCATTCTCAGGGTTTCTGCAAGTTTCATGAATGAAAATGTAAGACTTTTTAAAGACCTTTTTAAGACCACAAGAAATAAATAATTGTCAGAAATGCATCATTGTTATTTTTAAATTTAAAACCAAGGGATACATGCATTTTGACAAGTACACTGCCTGGCCAAAAACAAAAGTCGCATACTCCAATATTTAGTTGGACCGCCTTTAGCTTTGATTACGGCGTGCATTTGCTGTGGCATTGTTTCAACAACCTTATGCAATGTCACATTTATTTCCGGCCAGAGTTGCATACATTTTTAGCTGAGATCTTGCATTGATGACGGGAGACTCCAACCACTCCGTAAAGCTTCTCCAGCACATCCCAAAGACTTGCAATGGGGTTAAGGTCAGGACTCTGTGGTGGCCAATTCATGTGTGAAAATGATTCCTCATGCTCCCTGAGCCACTCTTTCACAATCTGAGCCAGATGAACCTTGGCATTGTCGTCCTGGAATATGCCGAGCCGTCAGGGAAGAAAAAATCCATTGATGGGATTACCTGGTCATTCAGTACATTCAGGTAGTCAGCTGACTTCATTTTATTGCTGCATAACATTGCTGAGCCTAGACCTGACCAATTGAAGGAACCACTGATCATAACACTGCCTCCAGAGGCTTGTATTGTGGGAACTATGCATGACGGGTCCATCGCTTCATGCGCTTCTCTTCTTACCCTGACGTGGCCATCGCTTTGGATAGGGTAATTCTGGACTCATCAGACCACATTACCCATTTCCATCGCTCCACAGTCCAATCTTTATGCTCCCCAGCAAATTGAAGTAGTTTTTTCCATTATCTCAGAATATCAGCATTCTGAGATGATATTCTTCTCACCACAATTGTACAGAGCAGTTATCTGAGTTACCATAGACTTTGTCAGTTCAAACCCATCTGGTCATTCTCTTTTGACCTCTCTCATCAACAAGGTGTTTCCATCCACAGAACTGCTGCTCAGTGGATGTTTTTTTGTTTTTGGCACTATTCTGAGTAAATTCTAGAGACTGTTGTATGTGAAAATCCCAGAAGATCAGCAGTTACAGAAATACTAAAGTCATGCAGGTATGGGTCAGTAGCTTCAGTTAATGTTCACATCAACCATCAGAATGGGGAAAAAATTTGATCTTTGGTCTATTTAACATCCGCTCGCTCACCAACAAAGGACCCTTAGTATACGACCTTGTGAATGATCATAAGTTTGACTTTTTCTGTTTAACAAAGACATGGCAACAACAAAACGATCCCCCAGGTTTGTTTACGTTTGTCAACCTAACATCTCTGGCCTGGGGGGTGGTCTTGCGATTCTCTGTAATGAAAAGTGGAAGGTATCCTCGATAACAGTGCCCTTCCATAATTCATTTGAGTCCATCGCTTTACAAATAAACGGGTCAACACCTACTATTCTAGCCACTGTGTATTGTCCTCCTAAGCTGGATACTAATTTCTGAGTAAATTCTAGAGACTGTTGTGTGAAAATCCCAGGAGAACAGCAGTTACAGAAATACTCAAACCAGCCCATCTGGCACCAACAATCATCCATGTGATTATCTAATCAGCCAATCGTGTGGCAGCAGTGCGGTGCATAAAATCATGCAGATACGGGTCATGAGCTTCAGTTTATGTTCACATCAACCACCAGAATGGGGAAAAAATGTGATCTTAGTGATTTCGACCGTGGCATGATTGTTGGTGCCAGACGGGCTGGCTTGAGTATTTCTGTAACTGCTGATCTCCTGGGATTTTCACGCACAACAGTCTCTAGAATTTACTCAACATGGTGCCAAAAACAAAAAAAATCCAGTGAGTGGCAGTTCTGAGGATGGAAATGCCATGTTTATGAGAGAGGTCAACAGAGAATGGCCAGACTGGTTCGAACTGACAAAGTCTATGGTAACTCAGATAAGCACTCTGTACAATTGTGGTGAGAAGAATATCATAATGCTATTCTGAAATGCGGGTTGGCACAGTTTTGGTGGAGGGGGGGAGCCCACACAATATTAGGCTGGTGGTTTTAATGTTGTGGCTGATCGGTATATACAGTATGTGCATTTTGACAAGAAAAGTAGTACATATAGTCAAATTTCAGCACTTTCAAAATCTGTGATTAATTGTGATTGACTATAAAAAAGCTTTTTAATCACATTTTTTTTTTTAAAAAGGAACTTCAGCCATGTATTGATTGCTTCAATTTAAAAAAAAAAATTCATAATTGTCAGACAAATTTCATAATCATGACATTCCTACTGTCAACACTGTTACTGTTTCCAACAGCATAGTTGTCTCCCAACATATTTCTAACATTTATACTTATTTATTTAGCTTGAGAAGGGACAGTAGCATTTATTGATCCTAGTCCACTGTGTGAGCATAATCTCACTTCACCAAAGCACTGGTCTCTAATCACTGTCTAATTCATCATCAGTATGATAATATCTCAGGTATTCAATAATCAGAATACTCACGAGACACTGCATCTTCAATCTGGGTGACGTTGGCAAAGTGGGCAGTGTTAGGAATACCCAAACAGCGCATGCCATGAGCGTGACGCCACTCCTGAAAACAGAGTAAACAGATCATTACATGTTATCATCATATCCATATTCAACCTCTGTTATGTAATCATGTGCAACAATTATGACATTACAATTAGGGGTGTAACGATCCATCGACCTGGATCGATGTATCGATCAAATAACCAATGATGCGATGCATCAATGCAACGCGAAAAAATCAATGTGTATTTTTTAGAATGCACTGTTATTGACACTCTCACGTAAGCCACGTCCATATGCAATTCTAACGTAGCGCGAAGCAAGTGCCAAGCGAAGCAGCAGCCTAGCACTCAGAGCAGCAGAAGCAGCCAAGAAAAAAAAGCAAGGATAATATATAAAGTTACTGTTTAAAAGCAAACGCTCTGCTCCAGCACTCCCGTGTGCTTTCAACAGCACAGAAAAGGACTGATTTCTGCAGCTGTTTTCAATTTCCACTGTGCAATCACTGTGACAGATATGAGGCCAACTATGATCTAACGATGATCTTATATGAAGAAGACCCATGGAAGATAGCAGAAAGAATGGGACCACGTCTCTACCACCGCAGTGCAGAGGCTACTGTTTGTGAAAGTATATGTAAATAAAAATAATGTAATAATAATGTAATACTTCTAAAATTATGTCTATGCATTTATTTTGACTGCATTAAGTAACTTCAATCGAAATCAGCTGTTATTAGGTTTGAATATTGATGAACATTGATGATCACATGTGTGTGACTTTCTTTTTTATATTATTATAAAAATAGGTACATTATATCGTTTCATATCGATCGCAAGACCCTGAATCGAATAGAAATTGCAACATGGCAGACATGGCAAAAATAGACTCGCTGGCTAAGAGAATCGATATACACTATATTGCCAAAAGTATTCGCTCATCTGCCTTTAGACGCATATGAACTTAAGTGACATCCCATTCTTAATCCATAGGGTTTAATATGACGTCGGCCCACCCTTTGCAGCTATAACAGCTTCAACTCTTCTGGGAAGGCTTTCCACAAGGTTTAGGAGTGTGTTTATGGGAATTTTTGACCATTCTTCCAGAAGCGCCTTTGTGAGGTCAGACACTGATGTTGGACGAGAAGGCCTGGCTCGCAGTCTTCGCTCTAATTCATCCCAAAGGTGCTCTGTCGGGTTGAGGTCAGGACTCTGTGCAGGCCAGTCAAGTTCTTCCACACCAAACACGCTCATCCATGTCTTTATGGACCTTGCTTTGTGCACTGGTGCACAGTCATGTTGGAACAGGAAGGGGCCATCCCCAAACTGTTCCCACAAAGTTGGGAGCATGGAATTGTCCAAAATCTCTTGGTATGCTGAAGCATTCAGAGTTCCTTTCACTGGAACTAAGGAGCCAAGCCCAGCTCCTGAAAAACAACCCCACACCATAATCCCCCCTCCACCAAACTTCACAGTTGTCACAATGCAGTCAGACAAGTACCATTCTCCTGGCAACCGCCAAACCCAGACTCGTCCATCAGATAGCCAGATGGAGAAGCGTGATTCGTCACTCCAGAGAACCCGTCTCCGCTGCTCTAGAGTCCAGTGGCGGCGTGCTTTACACCACTGCATCCGACGCTTTGCATTGAACTTGGTGATGTATGGCTTGGATGCAGCTGCTCGGCCATGGAAACCCATTCCATGAAGCTCCCTATGCACTGTTCTTGAGCTAATCTGAAGGCCACATGAACTTTGGAGGTCTGTATTGATTGACTCTGCAGAAAGTTGGCAACCTCTGCGCACTATGCGCCTCAGCATCCGCTGACTCCGCTCTGTCATTTTACGTGGCCTACCACTTCGTGGCTGAGTTGCTGTCATTCCCAATCGCTTCCACTTTGTTATAATACCACTGACAGTTGACTGTGGAATATTTAGTAGCGAGGAAATTTCACGACTGGACTTGTTGCACAGGTGGCATCCTATCACAGTACCATGCTGGAATTCACTGAGCTCCTGAGAGCGGCCCATTCTTTCACAAATGTTTGTAGAAGCAGTCTGCATGCCTAGGTGCTTCATTTTATACACCTGTGGCCATGGAAGTGATTGGAACACCTGAATTCAATTATTTGGATGGGTGAGCGAATACTTTTGGCAATATAGTGTATCATGTCATGATGAAACTGCCAATTTACACCCCTAATTATAATCAATACATTGTGTATATCTGTGACACCTGACAAACAATACTAGTCATTAAATGTGGATTAAGCGATTCCTGATAAAGATTGTTGATATTTGAACTCAACAGCCAAAATAACACACCCCTCCCTTCAGTGCTCCTTCAGAAGCTCCGCCCCCCATATGTCAATTTATGCATCAATCCAAATAATCCCACTGTGCTAGCAAACTTGTGTTTTTAGGCCATCGTGGCTATAAAAACCTTTGTAAACGTTGCACGGACAAATCCTACGATATAGAGTGAACAACAACACAGCAAGTAATGAAAATAACGTTAACTATGTAGTTGGTTTGCAAACTGTTGCTACAGTTGCAAAGATAACATGCAGAGGACAAGACAGTTTCCCAGAGCCAGCACACCAGCTCCAGACAGTGACACTCACAACTCTCCTGCTACTATAGCTAACATCACAACAGCATATCTTCGTTCTGTCAAACATACCAAAACTAATGCTACCCACCTATCAAGCAGAAACAGAGCAACCTCCGCATCCATCTTCAGGCCTTTCAGCTCTCAAAGGTCTGTCCATCATTGGAAAGCCTCTCTGATGTTTACGCAGCTCCTAGCCCTTGCCTGATCATAACCCTTCTTTTTCATTTGATATTTGTCTGAACTTATTCTCTTGGGCTGTTTCTCGGCCATCTCTCCTGCTTGGAGTTCAGCAAGTTAGCATTAGCCAGATTTACTGTCCCTGTTCTTCTTCTAATGAATTTCCCTCTCGCTCACTGCCCCATTTCCCCTCCCCTACCCTTCCCCCCCATCCTGTGCACGAGCACGAACCACCCCCTGTTGCTGGTTGGCTGGAATAGTGTTGTGTGCATTGGTCCGATCCACTTTGTTTATTTTCCAATTTACAGAGCCAGGGCTGTGTACAAACACCAGATTTTAGCACACACACAGAACAGACAGCTAGCTGACCATGAATCAGAATCAGCTTTATTGCCAAGTATGCTTACACATACAAGGAATTTGTCTCAGTGACAGGAGCTTCCAGTGTACAACAATACAAAAAAAATACAAAAACAGCAGCAAGACACACATAATAATAATTTAAAAATAGTTATACACATACGTACATAAACACACAGACACACACATACATACACATACACACACACACACACACACACATACATAGTGTAATCTAATACAATTCTGTTATCTGTTATGTACAGTGCAAATGTTTTTTGTTTTGTTTTTTTCAAAGGAATGAAATGGCAGAAGAGGTTGGATGTGTTGGATAAATATAAACAAAAAAAAGACTAAACTGTGTATTGCACATAGTTATTGCTCAATGGGGCAATTTAACTGTTCATGAGATGGATAGCCTGAGGGGAAAAACTGTTCCTGTGCCTGACAGTTCTGGTGCTCAGAGCTCTGAAGCGTCAGCCAGAAGGTAACAGTTCAAAAAGGTAGTGGGCAGGGTGAGTGGGGTCCAGAGTGATTTTTCCAGGCTTTTTCTTCATTCTGGAAGTGCACAGTTCTTTAAGGGGGGCAGGGGGCAACCAATAATCCTCTCAGCAGTCCAAATTGACCTTTGTAGTCTTCTGATGTCTGATTTCATAGCTGAACCAAACCAGACAGTTATTGAAGTGCAGAGGACAGACTCAATGACTGCTGAGTAGAACTGTATCAGCAGCTCCTGTGGCAGGTTGAACTTCCTCAGCTGGCGAAGGAAGTACAACCTCTGCTGGGCCTTTTTCACAATGGAGTCAATGTGGGTCTCCCACTTCAGGTCCTGTGAGATGGTAGTGCCCAGGAACCTGAATGACTTCACTGCTGCCACAGTGCTGTTTAGAATGGTGAGGGGGGTCAGTGTTGGGGTGTTCCTCCTAAAGTCCACAATCATCTCCACCGTTTTAAGCGTGTTCAGCTCAAGGTTGTTTTGACTGCACCAGACAGCCAGCTGTTCAACATCCCTTCTGTATGCAGACTCATCGTCATCTCGGATGAGGCCGATGACAGTAGTGTCGTCTGCATACTTCAGGAGCTTGACAGAGGGGTCCTTGGCGATGCAGTCATTGGTGTTGAGGGAGAAGAGTAGTGGGGAGAGCACATATCCCTGGGGGGAACCAGTGCTGATTGTACAGGTGCTGGAAGTGAGTTTCCCCTGTCTCACAAGCTGCTGCCTGTCCGTCAGAAAGCTGGTAATCCACTGACAGATAGACATGGGAACAGAGAGTTGGTGTAATTTATTCTGGAGTATAGCTGGGATGATGGTGTTGAAAGCCGAACTGAAGTCCACAAAAAAGATCCTTGCATATGTCCCTGGTCTGTCCAGATGTTGCAGGATATGATGCAATCCCATGTTGACTGCATCATCCACAGACCTGTTTGCTCGATAAGCAAATTGAAGGGGATCTAGAAAGAGTCCAGTGATGTTCTTCAGGTGGGCCAACACCAGTCTCTCAAATGATTTCATGACCACAGACATCAGGGCGACATGTCTGTAGTCATTAAGTCCTGTGATTTTTGGTTTCTTTGGGATAGGAATAATGATTGAGCATTTGAAGCAGCATGGGACTTCACATTGCTCCAGAGATCTATTGAAGATCTGTGTGAAGATGTGGGCCAGCTGGTTAGCACAGGATCGAAGACACGCTGGTGAGACGCCATCTGGGCCTGAAGCTTTCCTAGTCTTTTGTTTCCGAAAGGGGGTAGGAGTCCTGTAATTTGTGAGTTGTTTCATGCCACTCCACACTGATGCAGGGTCGTTAGCTGAAAACTTGTTTTAAATAAGTCCTAGTAGGAATGCACATGTCCTCACAGAAACTGATATATGATGTAACAGTATCTGTGAGCTCGTCCAGGTCTGTGGCCGCAGCCTCAAAAACACTCCAATCCGTGCAATCGAAGCAGGCTTGTAGTTCCCGCTCTGCTTCATTGGTCCATCTCTTTAAAGTCCTTACAACTGGCTTGGTTGATTTTAATGAAGTGAAGAGACATTCCCAGAATTTGACAAAAAGTGTACTGGATTCAAATGACTTTCTCCACCTTTAAAACACGATTCTATTGCAAACACCTCACATCATTACATGACAAAGTGTCTTCACTTGGAATCAATGCAACTAAACACTGCTTTATGAACTGAAGCATCCACTGAAGAAAAAAAAAAATATCCAAAAAGCATGTTAAATGTGTGGAGGGGGAAATAAATGAAACTTACTGCAAAATGCCTCTGGAAGGCTTTGGGTCCTCTGTATGTGTAATTTCCACAGATCTCACAATTGTAGTTGATGTTTAGACCATGTAGTTTATACAACCAGTATGGAATAGGCTAAAGACAAAAGAAAAAAAGTTAATGACACAGGCTCATTGTTAATGCACTTCTAATTTGCCCAAAACCTTTCCAAAAGAGTGTGTCAGTAGACTAGTTTTACGATCTTTACTCGTCTCGCAACTCACAAGAGCATTAAGACAAACATGTTTGATTAGTGTTTCAATTTAAACTTCAGTGGCAGAAACAGCTTTAGCGTTGGTAAGTTTGAGTCATTTCCTTGAATCTGTTCAAATTGTCTGTAAAAATGAATCGATTCAAAACACAATTCAACAATTTGTGTCTTATAAACGTTCATGGAAATCACCGTGTGGCATTTTTCAGAATACACATAGGTAAATATTGCTGTGTATTACTAGGTATTGCTATTTTGGTGCAGATAAATGAAAATTAAATATTCTTGTGTCGGGGAAAACACCATTTTTAAATTGAAGTGTATAATTTCTCAATACTAAAAGACTTTCTCCTTTCTAGCTTAATATTCAGAGACAACTATAAGTTAACCGTTGCTTTCCAGAAGAGTGTAAGAATGGCTCTGTCGAAGTTTAGGACAGGACTCTTTCTTTGGGTAACCAACTGCATTTGGCAAAAAAGGCATAATTTCAGAATACATAAATATCAAAATAATAGATAATATCAAGATTTTTTGCTCTAGCACCCAGTTTACTGTTACATTAATCAAACCTTAAATTAAAGTCAACCACACGATTAGAGTCAATTACACATCGATTAAAACATCTTGGAGATTAAATTGTATATATGAAGAACGGGACTTCTATGTTACGCTGTCAAACTTCTCTAAACTCCAATTCTTTACCCCAAATTTTCCCACTCTGATGAACTGAAGTGTACCTTCCCATCCCAGCCCAGCGGCAGGTTTTTGGGGTTGTAAATGATCTCATTATCTTCATCTTCACTCTCGCTCTCACTGGGCTGCTCTTCATCCTCTTCATCGCGCTCTTCTCCAGTACGCGCCTGCTTCCTCTGAACATTCTCGTGGGTCAGCTGCCTCTGCTCCTACAACACACAAACATATACACACATGAGCCATATGAAACACTACACAATTCACAACAATGCTCATGACACTTTCCCCTTACAAACACCATTCAAAGCACATTCAGGGATTTCTCCCCCCACAAGACTACACTCTAAAAGCCCAGACAACAGCACAGGCTGAGACCGCTTACCCCCAAAATCTCCACATATTCATAAATCTGAGCTTCAAGAAATGCAGTTTCCTTGTTGCGCTCTGAGTCTCTGCAGACAGAAACAGAAGATAATAATTACATTCTGCATCTAAGTGCATATTCTAATCAGAATTATTTTGTAATCAAGACGATTGAGGAATTGTTTCTGCACTTATTTCAATCTGAAAGACACTTACTTCTTTGGTCCCTTGGCTTTGGGGTTTTTGGCGAAGAGAGAGGGATCAAGAGACTCCAGAGATTTGCCTTTAGTGCTGAACAGACGCTGTGCCCTTTCTTCTAGTGTACTAGCAAAACACAAACAATAATACACTCAGCACCAGACACATATACACATACAGATTCAAGAATCAGGGACTTTAAGGTCTTTGAGAGGTTTACAAACTGTTTAAATGTGAGTTAAAAGCAGTATACTGAGAGCGGGACGGTATTGCGCCACTCACCCTCCACACTTGAGTCCTAAAGCCATCAGAGCTGACTTCAATCTGTCCAGACCCAGAGACGCCAGCTCCTACGACACAAACACACAGCATTACACTCCCACACAATTGACTTGCTCCTCTGTGCCATATGCAACAGCATTAGTAGGGGTGGGAATCTAAAAGGCACCTCACAATTCAACTTGATTTCAATTTGAGGAGTCACATTCTGATTACAAAATAATTCTTGATGCATCTTTTTCAGGGGCGCAAATCATGGGCTATGGTGGCTTGTCGGCAAAATCTGTGTAAAGATTCTGCATTAAAACCATACTCAAAGCTCTGTAGCTTTGTGTAAATAAAACGCTGCACCAGACTGACTTTAAACTTTGTCTTGGTGGTTTGTTTTTTAATATTAAGCTTATTCAGCCTTTTTGTCCTTGGCAGCTAAACTCATCTGAAGGAGCCTGCGCAAGTTTGCTTGCACTGTGCATGTTTGCACATTTTTTTTGTATTAATGCCGCCACCACAGATGTGTCCTCTGTGCAGTTTTTTTATGCGGCTTTGCACACCACATCATACTTAAGTTATATGTACCTGTAATGTGTTATCCTGTATATGCTTTTCCAATAAACAGAAACAATTATTAATTCATTTATAGATTAACAATTTGTGAATTGATCCAGAACTGTTCGAGAAAGAATCGTGATGCATCAGTGAACCAATTTTTCCCCAACCTCTAAACATTACAATTAAGTTTTAACCAGGAAAATAGGACACAAAACATACTGGGGAAAAAAGGATACACTTTACAACAGGCAGGAGAAACAAAGTCAGTGTAGATGAAACAACATGTCAGACCTCCCAGGATGAGAAGGCAGACAGATCCAGATGGGCTCCAGCATGGGTCAATGCACTACTCGTCTCTTTCTACAACAAAAACATCAAACCAATACATTTAAAAAACAACACCTCAATCACTCCCATTTGATAGCTTACAAGGCAGCATAACTGTGCTGCCTACTGTTTGGAACAGTCACTTTCCAACTCTTTTGCACTGGGAGTGAGCCTACGCGTGATACCTTGAAATGCTGTCTAGGAAGATCGCTCTCTAGGGTTTGGAACAGAGCTGATAGCGCTATGGTAACTTTAAATGTAACACCAATTTATAAGATCAACCTGCCATAATTATTTCAGCAATTTTTCAAATCATGTTCGGAAGATATGCAAATACTATTACAAATAAACTTTGAATTCTGAACACATTTAATGCGATCTGTCCAGCTCAAACACAAACCCACCGGCCAGCCTGGGAATGCCCCACTCTCCCACTTCTTCTCAAACTCCACCAGGATTTTTCCATACAGCTCATTGTGATCCAGCAGAGGCTTGACACGATCTGTGTAATCCTGAAGATACTCCAACAACATCTCCAGATACCTGCAGGAGCAGATGAGAGACCAAACACAGATGCTCAAAAATAGGGTTGGGAACAGGTTTAATTTTTTTAATTTTATATATATATATGGTTCCATAAACCAACAAACGTGCATTCTCATTCTTTGCAAACTAAAGTACTATAAAATCGTTAATGGAACTTTAATCGGAAGTGTTAAATTCCTTACGATTCCCATCCCAATTCCAAAACCTCAGACATGTGTTACTTCAAAAACCTGCATATATCAAATAAACCAGAATCTCTGACCAATCACTTTTGTAACAATATAGTATAATGACATAAAAATAATTCACAAATAACCGGCTAGTTGACATCAATACTTTAGGGTAGCTGACATGTCCTGTGGTGTGACATACTATATTCCATCTAGACGTATTTTAAACGGCATTTTAATAATTATTTTATAACTAATTTACATTCAGATTTGCAACCTCATATTAATTGAGAAATTACATGGAATACATTGGCAAGCAAAGTATGTGAACCCTTTGGAATTAGCCATTTTTCTGCATTAATTGGTCATAAAATGTTATCTCATCTTCATAAAAGTCACAAGTACAAAAGTGCCCTTTTTCCGCCATACGTAGTGCTGCGTGTTCTACCCAAACAATTCAACCTTAGTTTCATCAGTCTACAAAGCATTTTCCCAGCAGTGTGGTGGAGAGTCAAGGTAGTCTTCAGTAAATTTCAGGAGTGCTGCCATGTTTTTTGTTGGAAAAGTGCGGCTTCATTCATGGTGCCTTGCCATGGACACCATGCCTGTTTAATGTTTTCCATATAGTACTGCAGTCATGAACAGAGATGTTACAAGTTCCAGTGATTCCTTCAAGTATTTAGCTGTCACTCTAGGGTTCTTTTTTTACCTCACTGAGCATTCTGCAGTGCCCTTTGAGTCATCTTGGCTGGACGGCCACTTTTAGGGAGAGTAGCCACAGTTATAAAACATCTCCATTTATAGACAATTTGTCTATCTGTGGGCAGATGAATATTGAAGCTCTTCGAGATTTTGTAACTCTTTACAGCTTTATGCAAAGCAACAATTCTGGATTGTAGGTCTTCCGAGATCTCTTTTTTCTGAAGCATGGTCCATGTTAGCAGATGTTTCTTGTGAATAAACTCAAAATGTTTGAGTGCTTTTTAAGGGTAAAAGTAGCTCTAACCCACACCTCCAATCTCGTTTCTTTAATTGGATGCCAGGTTTGCCAACTCCTACTTTTTCCAACCTACACTGTGAAAGTTTGAATTATTTATTCAATATGTACAAAAACAATACAATAATTTGTGTGTTATTACTTCAATCAGATTGTGTGTTCATTATTGTAACTTAGATGGAGATCAAACCAGATTTTAAAGATAAATTCATACAGTAAATGCAGGTAATTCAAAGGGTCACATACTTTTTCATGCCACCGTATATGTATTAAAAATTAATTTGCCACACGGCAGGACAATTTAATATGAGGGTCATAATGACAGGTGACAAAAATTATAAATCTTTTTAAACTCTAGTTTATGTGTCAAGCTCGTAGAAATGTAATCTTTGTGTCCATGTTGGTTTCACATTAAAAAAAAAACAAACAAATTACAGTATTTTCTACCGAAAAATATTGATTTAATATTTGACTTTAAATAAGTCATGTGGTGTAATTATCAAGTAAAAAGTATTTAAATAATTTCCTTACACCTTAAATGCATGACAAATGTAAAGAACAACTTCATTAATTTGAGAAAAGTTTACCAACGTATTTTTCCTGACCAAAATGTACCTTTTCATAAAAATGATAAAATATTGATATGACAAAATGATTTGTTTTTACAACACCAAACACAATCATGAGGGTCTAAAAGGCTCCTCTCTGTTTTATTTTTATTTTATTTCTCACATGACAACAAAATAGCTACCTTCATGTTGGTTACACCACATGACTTTGATTTGGTGGACAATTTCTTTTAAAAATTAATCATATTAAATAAAATACAATTGTTTCACTGCTTTTTAAGAAAAAATAATCCAAGATTACTCTGCACTACTAATGCCAACATTTTTTTCAACTTATTGCAGCTTTTAATAAGACTTTTACTGTCTCCGGACAGTTACACCACATGGCATATTTTAATTTAATCCCCAGAAAACAAAAATATAAAAATGACATAAAACTCAGTAATTGAAAACATGTTCACCATTAAAGATGTGTTTTCAAGTAACTGTTTAGTATGAATTGCAATTGTAATGCATTTTTAAACAATTTAATAGATCTGGACTAGAAAATGAGCTTCGTTGTCTTTGACCTATGAACTTGTGAAGGCAAAAATGGTGACAAAAGAAATCATGACCAGCTACAGCACTTAAATTGCACACTTTCCCTTATACATTCCAATAAATCTTACCTTAAGTTTATGGACACATGCATGAACTACCTGAATATTGATAAAATAACAGTTTATGTTACTGCTTTGAAAAGCGCCACATACTTCTTATACTCTGCATTCTTCCTGTCTTTGGAAATGTCAAAGAGCTGATCGAATGTGGACAGGTATGTGACGTATTCCAGTTTCTAGAAGAGAACAGCAAACTGGGCATTAAGAACCTTTCAGATAATTATGGAAAGACAGAGAGATTAAAAGAAACACTGTACCTCTACTCCTTTCAGATTAATGTACTTCATGTAACAGTCATGGAGATCCAGGTAGCGTCCATAACCCTCTTCATCTGTGAACTCCACCAGGTCTGTAATTGTTAGAACATGTCAACAACAACACATCACTGTTAAAGACCAACTGAGTTCTTAAACTTTCAGTCACTAGCACCAGAGTATGAGCAGTAGTAATAAAGGTACGTTGCCTTCGCAAACAAAACTAATAACATTAGGACTTACTTTGTGCCTCTTCACTGGGGTTGTCTTTGGCTTTCATGAGCTCTTCAAATTCCACTGACATGGGCACACAGATCTGGAATTAAAGTACTGCATGTTATTTTGCATTAAGATGCATGTCTGAGTGTGGTGACGGGAAGACACATATCACACCATCATACCTCATTGGGATGTTTCCTGTGGAACTCCTTAATAAGTTTGAGGCGGTTGTAGAATTCAGCAAACTCGTTTGGTCCTGATATTGCATTCAGCTCATCCTTTCGCATACTGATGAAAAATACACAACAAATAGTCATGTGATCACACAACCTACAACGTTTCTACTTTATATAACAGACTCGAGCGTTCTTGACAAAATCTTACCCATCTTTGTCTTCGTATAAGTCTTTGAGGTTCGCACTCACTTCCATGTACCTCTGTATGGAAAAATAACACAAACTGAGTTATTGTTTGTTTTCATAACCATGAATATGATACAAATATGGAGGAATGCAAAACTACTAATGATAATTTCCAAACTTATTGATACAGATGCCAGGCAAGGCTTCTGTTCGTTTGTAAACAATTCATTATTTTTGCCAAAAACAAAACAAAAAATAAATGTTTGGTAGCACTACAGCAGCAGAAAATTACACACTTCAACAAAAGAACAGATTAAATATGCCTCTTACATCCAGCATAGCTCTGACTCGATGATCTGAATTAATCTGGTCTCTCAGCTGTTGAAGAGAGAAAGTTTATAGATGTTTGTTGATCAAATGCACATTAACACAGCAATGATTACCGCCAATGAAAACAAGGTGGAGTTATGCACAAATGTTCAAATAAACACAAGGGTACAAAGAAACAAAAGGTTTAAAGGATAAAACAGTATCTTCCGAGAAGCTGAAGCATTTGTGTACGTTTTTGCAAGGAAGGTACGTTTTCAAAAAGTGCTGAAATAAGAGTTTGAAGTACTATAGAAACACCCTCAAACGTAACTTAAATCTCAAACTTCATTTCCAGTCCAAAAGCATAATGTATTGAAACCTATAAGCTGAAAATACATAGTCAACACATTTACATTTGGACGCTTTAAAAGGTGCAGTAGCAACACCGCCCATTTAATTCAAGGGTCAGATAGAAATGGTCATGAAAAGTAAATTGCGCCAAACAGCTTGACTTAACAGTATATGTGGATATTTCACATATTCATTTTTCAGTGGTGTGTTTGTAACACCGATGTGTTTTGGCCTCGTCCAGCTGTAGAGTTACCGTGTTTTTCTTCGTCAGCATCTCTTTCGTTTTCACGTCCATAAGTCTCTCTTTCTCCTCGTGGTATCGCCGCTGATGCTCTAAAATGCTTTCCATGGTGATTTATTAATGTACTGAAATCTACTTTATTCTGTTATTGTAGTTTAGCCATCTTACGCGTGTGTAACGAACAGGAAACAGATCCAGCGTTAATTTCACTCGACCGGAAATAAGACCGAGAAAACTAAAGTTCCGGTGTTGGCGCCTACCCCTCTTCGCGTGCACGCGCACAGTAACGCTGTTTCCTCTAGATGGCAGTATAAACTCGGAAATTCGTTCAAAGGCTTCACCCTGTTCAGAACCACCGGCGGGTCCAGGGGAAGCTATATGGCAAGCCATTTTATCCAACACACTCTCACTGTGAAATCGTCAGGATTCGTACGACTTTTCTAAATTTGGCTAATTCGTATGATATTGTGCGACTGCACACGTTTGAATACCTACGACTTTCACTACAACCAATGACATCGCTGGACATCTTCTCCATCTAATACACGACAATTACTTGCTTCTGTCACACACAACAGCTTCCTATCATGTTTACACGCTACTGAATGGTTAAGTTTAGATAAGGGGTTTGGTTAAGGGCATAATATTAATAAGTGCGCGAAACTCGCACTTAATTCCGCATTAGACATCCGGGAATTTGCACATGATGAAGTCATACAAGTTTATGCAAACAAAATTGTGCAAGATCATACAAAATAGCAACTCGTAAATTATGTAAGATTTTTCATGAGATCGGCTGATTTTATCACTTAAAACACTTGTTTGCATAAGTTAGGCACATGTGGTATCATTTGAAAGCTTAGAATCTGAACTTTTAGAGAACCCCATCCCTTTTGCATTTAGTTACATAAAATAACAAAACAAGGCCTGAAAACATTTGTGAACACATTGGCCCCACCTAGAGGTTACGATGTAGACATTTTAAAATGAATATAAAAGTCCTTCACATAGCACATAAATAGACAATTCATATATCAAATGAAAGCTCTCATTCTCAGGAAGGTACAGTACAGTTTATTTGTTCCCGTAATACCACAGTTTGAATTATTTCAAAAATATCACAAAGTGAAATTTTATTACGGTAAGGCATAAAATGCAAACATCTTCTTTCTGTGCTGACCACTGATCTGTAAGCCCCAAGTAGTCTCAAACTTTACATCAAATCTTACCATGGGTTGTTAGTTTTACAATGAGTTAAAGAAATTACTTGTTTACTTGTTTGTTAGCTTGTTTGGGTGAATAATCCAATTTTGTGTCAAACATTTTATGAACAAATATGAAGTTCGGTAGAAAAAGTATGAGAAACAAATCATCAGCAAAATAGGTTTCCAACTATTGAATATGAAATGTTACACATCATTGTAAAGCTGATTCTAATGACAACTAGATTGGGCTTCTAGACAACTCAGAAGTCAGCATATTCAACAAAACAGTGTGGAAGCTCTTGGCACTTCAAAAAAAGACTTGTTGTCTGTGGGTGAGCGCTAAAATGCATTACATTTTATATCAGTATAGTGTGATGGAAGGTGATATAGGATTTTTTTTTTTTTTTTGTCTAGTACTTGCTGCCATCCAGTGGAATAAAATAAGACTTTTTGGCTCGAAAATAGAGGACACAGAACTGAAATGGCTTGCTTTATATATATATATATATATATATATATATATAAATTATGTTTCTCATAAAATTGTAAACATATATAATGTAATTTATTAATTATTGCAATCATTTCTTAAAATGTTGGGGGATTATCTGTAAAATGAGACCATTTTTATGAAATTAGTCCAATTAAATTAGTGTGAACAGGGAGCTTTTAAATTTGAGCGTGAAAATTTGGCAGCCCAAACATCCTGCAGAGCGTAAGAGGTTAAGTGGACATATTACATTGTTTTACCTGTAGAAGGCAGCATAAATTCAGATTCAAGTAGCTTTATTGAGCTAGTAAAAAGAAGCTTTACATTGCCAAAGCATTAGTAAATATACACACTGTACATATACACATTTCCACACATATACATAAAATGGAAAATATATACAAAATAAAATCAGATAAAATAATTAGAACAATAACAGATGTAAAAATAAAAACAGTGGTCTGTTTTTATCTACAATTTACACATTTCTCTGTGCGTGTTGCACAGTGGTGATATTCTCACCCAGTTGGTTGTCCTATCCCACTGGTTTCCCTTTTGTCGTGGCAGGATTTCACATATTTCACAGCTAGGTTTGCACTTGCTGGAGTTTCTCCTAACAGGTATGGGAGTTTTTCCTTATTTGTTAGTAGATTGAAGTCCTTGTGGTAGGTAATGAAGTGGGGAAAGAAAGTGTCCCTAGTCTGTGTGTAGTTGGAGCATGATGTTGGCCTATGAAGTTCTGATTCCACTTCGTTTTGTGTGCAGTGGGGACACAGCCAGCCTTCTTTTGGGGGCCAGTTTTGTCTGTGTCAGCCTGTCTCTATGACAAGCTTATGTTTACTGAGTCTGTACATGGCTAGGACTTTAGGGTCGGACACTGCTCAGGTATTCTGCTAATCTATATTCTCTGTTTAGGCACAGATAGCATTCCAATTTGCCCTATTTCTTTTTTCCAATGTTTTAGGTATTTTACTTTCTGTGTTTTAATAATTTGGTTTGGTCTAACTGATTTTTTATTCTTCAGTCTGACCTGTTTTGGGTTGTGAGGTCAGTTCTAAGACCAGCTGGTTGAGCGGATTTCTCTCTGGGTTCAGCTCTTGGTAGGTTTTGTAGGTTGTAATGGAAGGTCTCATTTTCGCTATTATTTTCAGGTGTGTGTGAAATTTTCTGTCCTTCTTTTGAATTTTAATTATTAGTGATTATAATCTTAATTCTGCTCTGCAAGTATTATTTGGGGTTTTACACTGGACTCTTAGTATATTTTTGCAGAATTCAGCCTGCAGATTCTCTATTGGGTGTTTGTCCCATTTAGTGAACTCATGGTTGGTAAGTGGACCCAGACCTCACATTCATAGAGTGCAATGGGTTCTATAAACGACTGAGTTACTTTTAGCCATATTCTGATTGGGATGTCAATTTTAATATTTTTTTAATAGTGTAGAAAGCTTTTTTATAGTGTAGAATTGCCTTTTCTCTCAGGTCATTCACAACCTTGAAGTTTCCTGTGCTGCTGATGTTTATGCCGAGGTATGTGTAGTTCTAAGTGTGCTCTAAGTATATGTTGTCTAATTTAAAGTTATAGTTTTGGTCTTGGTCTTGGCGACAGGGTCTTTTGCGGAATATCATAATTTTTGTCTTTTTGAGGTTAACTGACAGGGCCCATGTTTTGCAGAATTTTTTTTTTTTTTTTTTGCAGTAGGTCTAGATGCTGCTGTAGACCCTCTTTTGTGGGTGACAACAGCACCAGATCATCAGCAAACAGGAGGCATTTAACTTCAGTGTCTAGTAGTGTAAGCCCAGGTGCTGAAGACTGTTCTTGAGCTATTGCTAGTTCATTGATGTACATGATGAATAGCTAAGGCCTCAGACTACAGCCCTGTTTCACCCCACATCTTTGAGGGAGAAAATCAAAGCAAAAACAATTTTAACAGCAAATGTGTTGTTAGTGTACATTGATTTGATGATGTTGTATGTTTTTCCTCAGACACCGCACTGAATCAGTTGAAGTTGAAGGCCCTCATGCCAAATTGAGTCAAACACTTTTTTGAAGTCAACAAAGCTGAGCATGAGAAGATTTTACTTTTGTTTTGTTTGATGTGCTTGTCAATTAGTGTATGTAGAGTAAATATGTGATCTGATGTGCATTATTTTGGTTGGAAACCAATTTGACATTTAGTCAGGATATTTCTATCCATGAAAAATTTGTGGAGTCTGCTATTTGGAATATTGCAAAAAAGTTTACCTAGGCTGCTATTTACACATATACCACCACGGGTAGTTATTATGGTCAAATTTGTCCCATTTATTGGTGAATATGCCTATCCTAAGTATAGTTTTGAAGAGTTTGAGGATGGCCAATTTGAATTTGTGGTCTGTGAATACTACCGAATAATACTGTGAATAATATTACCATAAATCTAAATTCAATATAATGGCCAGTGGTGAATTCTCAGGGCCAGCAAAGCCTTCTCTGCTGGCCTAACATGCCAAATAAATAAATATTTTTCATCCTTTCATTCTCAATCAACTTTTTGCCTAGGTATTTTTAATCACTTTCCACTCTTAATTAATTTACAAACAAATAGAGAAAAACGAAAAGTTTATCCAGTCAGAATTTATTCCTTGATGCTTACAAGCAAAGTGTGACAACTGTATCACAAATCACATGCCCAAAGCAGCACGTGAGTCTGAGCTCCACCCCCTCAGGCCTTCAGAATTTCTACAGAATCCCTCAACAGTGCAAATGAATGAGCAACTAAAGTCAGATTGTCAGATTCATCAGCCAGACAGATTGATTTATTTGTTCTTGGTGGGTGTGATCTTTAGGATATGTCCCGGTCGAGGCCTTCTAGCTGGCCTTGAGTGACGCAATCACTCTTTAAGTGACGTAATTTGAAAGCGAGTGCGAGATCTTGCTGATGAGTCGATTGACTTGAAATGATTACTGCTGGTACCGCCATTGAGAAAGAGATCCTTATGGATTTAAAAACAGGAGATTTTCTGCATGATCATGCAATTGATTAATTTATTAAACAGGAAAGGAGGACTGATTTTCACTTCAAGCAAATTGGTAAGTGCTTTTTGCATTGTTATAGCAACATCAGCATCATAATCATACTAGC
This sequence comes from Myxocyprinus asiaticus, assembly GCF_019703515.2. NCBI lineage: Eukaryota > Metazoa > Chordata > Actinopteri > Cypriniformes > Catostomidae > Myxocyprinus > Myxocyprinus asiaticus. The sequence continues at coordinate 41,545,412 of NC_059373.1, forward strand.
TGGAAGACAGGCGAACAGCACATTACAGTAGTACAGTCTTGAAATGACCAGAGCTTGGATCAGGAGCTGTGTAGCATATTCAGACGGGAAAGGTTTGATTTTTCTGATGTTGAACAGCACAAACCTGCAGGACCAGGCAGTTGAAGAGATGTGGTCAGTGAAGTTAAGCTGGTCATCTACCACCAATCCCAGGTTCTGGGCTGTCCTGGTTGGCCTTAGTGTACAGTAGTTGAATAGAGAGGTTTAGGTTAACAGAGGGGTTGGTTGGGATCAAGAGGAGTTCTGTCTTTACAAGGTTGAGCTGAATGTGACTGTGACGAGGAGGAGGGCGTTGATGACACACGCTTGGCACTGAGTTGTCTAATCAGTGGGAGAGAGATAAGGAGGAGCCAGGATACCAGTTCGAGAGAGAGACACACATGTTGTGTGTGTGCGTCTTTGTTTTGTTTGCTGCAAAAAACTTTTATGTTATGCTTGAGTTATGTTCTGCCATTAAAGTTTACTTTGCTGTTCAGCCGGTTCCTGCCTCCTCCTTGCCCATGCTGTGAAACTCGTTACATTGGTGCCGAAACCCAGGAGGGAGGAGGGATGCACTGTTGGAGAGCCCTCACCACTGTTGGAGGGTCGCGACGCTGAGGAGGTATGGTACAGTGTTACTGGATTGGTTCATCAGGAGGGATAGGAGCCCGCTGCAATTCGCCAGGAGACGGAGAAGCTGCTGCCGTTTGCCAGGGGGCGGAGGAGCTCGCTGCCTACCGCCTGGAGGCGGAGGAGCCACTGATGTCTGCTGAGAGGCGGAGGAGCCTGCTGCCATCCACCAGGAGGCTTTGTCCAGTGCCATTGTCCGGCTTCGCGGAGGACCGCTCCCCAGCTGGCCGCAAGCACTTTTAAAACTTGTTACAGTGACATTCCTTCATCCAAGCTGAGAAATCCGCGAGACAGGCAGAGATACGAGCTGAGAAGATGCAGTCATCAGGCTGGAATGACAGGTAGATCTGCGTATCAAATGCATAGCATTGGTAGGAAAAGCCATGTGCCTTAATTATCGATCCAAGTGATGTAGTGTAGGTTGAGAAGAGGAGGGGTCCAAGCACTAATCCCTGAACACCAGTGGTTGGACACCTCTCCACTCCAGGTGACCTTGAAGGATCTGCCTGTGAGGTATGACTCAAACCATCCAAGCGCAGTTTCTGTGATGCCCAGGTCAGAGAAAGTGGACAGGAGAATCAGGTGGTTCACTGTGTCAAAAGCAGCAGACAAGTCAAGGAGGATGAGGATAGATGATTTGGAGTTAGCTCTCGCCAGTCGCAAGGTTTCAGCTACTGACAATATGTCTCCACTGAGTGTCCTTTTTTAAAGCCAGACTGATGTCTGTCGAGTAGTTCTGTGAAAACAGGTCTTCACTTGAACCAGAAAATTAGCCACTCAGAGAACTGAATATTTTTCAATAAACTTATAATCAACAACTTCAAATCAATAGTTTTATATTGTTCCATCGTTTTTAATGTATTACGTTATTCGTAATGCTTTATTGGATTGTAGTTCACGTCCAGTAGGTTGTGTCCAACTTTCAGTATTGTATTTTATTTTATTTTATTTTTTTGCTTATAATCAGAGTGTGTAATGTTGTGATTCACCTCAGAGCTGGTTGATTTGGTTCATGGCTTACAACTCTTTTATGAGTAATGTGAAAACACTTCCGGAACCTAGATGGCTAAAAAAGTGGTCGGGCACTGTTGTGCTCTTTTGAAAAAATAACATTTACAAACTGGTTTCCTGAATACTCCTGTCTGCCAATGGTCAGCAAACAGATAGTACCACCCCAAACTCATACCATTTGTTGAGTCAGTGTTGCTGTGTCTGGGTGGCCAGGATGCTCATACAAACTGAGCAACATTTTGAAAGTGCCATGAAAGTCACAGTGCTTACGCTGTTCAGGGAAAATTCACATACCAATGGCTGACCTAAAGTCTTTCTTCAAAGACTTACACGTATCAGGGCAGAATCAGGGCATACTGGGGCTCTTTTATAATTCACTCTGAAACTTAGCAGAAGAAATCTGATTGAAGATTGTAGACAGGAGATACTTTGCGAGTGATTTAGTCTTCAAGATGATGCCATGGATGGCCGCCTCGGTGTGTAGCTCTTCAGTTCATTTGTTGTTTTGTTTGTTTGTCCTGTGTTTAGTAATATTTTTCCAGTCAGTTTTACCAGGGATGAACTGCTGAACATTCAGCAGCATATAGCAGACAACCTTTTCTCGGTTTTTGAATATTCTGATGTTTTGCTGGACATTTTAGTTGGAGGCACAGCTGTATTGTTTAAATGCACTATGAGACACAGGTGAGGGAGATGAGCAGGCGTGCTGGTCAGGCTCCGTCGGCACGGCTTTCAAACAGCGCTGCCAAGCATTCATCTAGCGAATTCCGCTCTCTTCCTAACAAAACGGATGAACTACATCTCCTCACCCGTACAAACAAGGACTTTTCAAACTCTGCTGCCTTGTGCTTCACAGAAACCTGAGTGAAGCCATTCCGGACAGAGCGTTTCATCTGCCGGGCTTTCAGCTGTTCAGAGCGGATCGCATCGCGGAGTTAATGGAGAAAACGAGAGGTGGTGGAACACGCTTTTACATCAATGAAAGTTGGTGTACAGATGTAACAACGTTAAACGTTAAAGAGGATGTGCTGTCCTAATTTGGAAGTGCTCTTTATTAACTGTAAGCCGTTACTCGCCGCGGGAGTTTTCCTCGTTTATTCTGGTGAGTGTGTATATCGCGCCAAATGCGTGTGTGAACACAGTGCTGCAACAGCTGACTGATCAAATCACAGACACAGAACAACAATACCCGGACTCAGTTATTATTATTCTTGGGGATTTTAACAAATCAAATCTCACATGTGAACTGCCCAAATACAAACAGCACATTACATGCCCCACCAGAGAAAGGAACATACTGGATCATTGTTACACAACAATAAAGGATGCATATTGCTCTGTCCCTAGAGCAGCTTTGGGACTCTCTGATCACTGTCTGGTTCATCTTCTTCCAAACTACAGGCAGAAATTAAAATCAACCAAGCCAGTAGTAAGGACTGTAAAGAGATGGACCAATGAAGCAGAGCGGGAACTACAAGCCTGCTTCGATTGCATGGATTGAAGTGTTTTTGAGGCTGCAGCCACAGACCTGGATGAGCTCACATATACTGTTACATCATATATCAGTTTCTGTGAGGATATGTGCATTCCCACTAGGCCTTATTTAAAGTTAAACAACGACAAACTGTGGTTTACAGCAGAGCTCAGGCAGCTTCGTCAGGCCAAAGAGGATGCTTACAGGGGTGGGGATAAATTCTTGTACAATCAGGCCAGGAACACACTGAACAAGGAAATCTGAGTGGCTAAAAGGAGATACTCTGAGAAGCTGAAAAACTAGTTTTCAGCTAACGACCCTGCATCAGTGTGGAGTGGCATGAAACAACTCACAAATTACAGGACTCCTACCCCCAACCCTGTGGTGGACCAACAACTGACTGATGACCTGAATGTGTTATACTGTAGATTTGAAAGGCCCAATCTCACACCCCACATCCACTCTGACCTTCACTTCACACAAAGACCAACACCTCCTGCAACCCCCCTCCTCCCCCCTCCTGCTACTCAACCTGCACTTAAGATCTATGAAGATGATGTGAGCCGGGCTTTCGGAAACAAAAGACAAGGAAAGCTTCAGGCCCAGATGGCGTCTCACCAGCGTGTCTTCGATCCTGTGTTAACCAGCTGGCCCCCATCTTCACACAGATCTTCAATAGATCACTGGAGCAATGTGAAGTCCCATGCTGCTTCAAATGCTCAATGATTATTCCTGTCCCAAAGAAACCAAAAATCACAGGACTTAATGACTACAGACCTGTCGCCCTGACGTCTGTGGTCATGAAATCATTTGAGAGACTTGTGTTGGCCCACCTGAAGAACATCACTGGACCCTTTCTAGATCCCCTTCAATTTGCTTATCGAGCAAACAGGTCTGTGGATGATGCAGTCAACATGGGATTGCATCATATCCTGCAACATCTGGACAGACCAGGGACATATGCAAGGATCCTTTTTGTGGACTTCAGTTCGGCTTTCAACACCATCATCCCAGCTATACTCCAGAATAAATTACACCAACTCTCTGTTCCCATGTCTATCTATCAGTGGATTACCAGCTTTCTGACAGACAGGCAGCAGCTTGTGAGACAGGGGAAACTCACTTCCAGCACCTGTACAATCAGCACTGGTGCCCCCCAGGGATGTGTGCTCTCCCCACTACTCTTCTCCCTCTACACCAATGACTGCATTGCCAAGGACCCCTCTGTCAAGCTCCTGAAGTTTGCAGACGACACCACTGTCATCGGCCTCATCCGAGATGACAATGGGTCTGCATACAGAAGGGAGGTTGAACAGCTGGCTGTCTGGTGCAGTCAAAGCAACCTTGAGCTGAACATGCACAAAATGGTGGAGATGATTGTGGACTTTAGGAGGAACACCCCAACACTGACCCCCCTCACCATTCTAAACAGCACTGTGGCAGCAGTGGAGTCATTCAGGTTCCTGGGCACTACCATCTCACAGGACCCGAAGTGGGAGACACACATTGATTCCATTGTGAAAAAGGCCCAGCAGAGGTTGTACTTCCTTTGCCAGCTGAGGAAGTTCAACCTGCCACAGGAGCTGCTGATACAGTTCTACTCAGCAGTCATTGAGTCTGTCCTCTGCACTTCAATAACTGTCTGGTTTGGTTCAGCTACGAAATCAGACGTCAGAAGACTTAAATTCAAAGGATACCATGGTACATTTCCAAAACTGTTACTTTTAGTGACTTTTTTAGTGTTTAGGTGTAATACCTCTGGTTTTCTTCCAGTAAATGATTGTGTCATATTGTAGAGGGAATTTTCAGCTCTTCAGAAAGAACCCCTAGAACAAAAAGAGAGTTCTGAAAAGTAAACATGTATGTTCTTTATGAAAATAAATGGCACTGCAGATGGATTTCAGGTTCCAGGACACTGATAGTAATGTACTGAAAGACTGAAAGATATTAAAATCTCCTCTCAATATTTCATGTAGTTTATGAAATTTTCATGCTGTCGGCGTCACTGGGAGTTTGATGAATGATGAACAATATATTCACTGACATTCAAGAGTTCTATAGGAGAAACTGCATTGTATTCTAAGAATGTAAATACACACTGTAAACACACGCTGTAAATCCAGAGGCCTGTGTGTGAATATAGTCAAGGATAAAGGGCATTCTTAAGCACGACATGAAGCAGAGTTCAACCCCTTTATTTGTGAATATATTCACAAATAACGAAATGGCACAGCCTCGACTGCCTTATACTATAGCTTTTTAAAATGGTTCCCACATAATAAAAATATTAAGGACATAAATGTTCAAGAAAATGTTATTTTTTAAGTAAAATCATTGAATACCATCCTTCCACAAGAGGAAATAGCCCCTGACAGTAAACAGTAAACAGAACATTGCTATGCAACAAAAATAACTTGGCTGTGTCAGCTGTTTTTTTTTTAATTTAATTTTTTTTTTATTGTCAATAAACAACAATAACCTTAAACAGAAAAAAAAACATGTCCATTCAAGTCTACACTAAGTATACATATAAATGAACAACAATACTTTTACAATATAAAGAAGCAAAAATAAATAAAGAACTCATCCATAAGGTCCATTAACAAATTGTTCTTCTTACTGACAATTAGGTTTAAAGATTTCTTTAAATTATCCATTTCAAGCAAGAATAAATTAAATTTAGGTTGACATTTTGCAAATGTATGTTTGTGAATATAATATTTACCATGTAAAATATAAAAATTAACAACATACTCTTTCATCTTATCCTTATTTTTATAAGAGCATATGACATCTTCAAGAGTGAGCTGGTAAATAATTTTCAGATGAGTAAATAAGCTAAGAGCTGACCTTGGACCAAAATTCTGAAGATACACAACAATTATAAAATAAATGAACCAGGTTTTCCTCGTTAATGCTACAAAAATTGCACTTGCAGTCAAAGTTCCAATATTTAGATAAAATAACATTACAGGGGTAGATCTTATGTAAAATTTTAAAATGCACCTCTTTCACCTTATTGGAAATATAAAATTTGTAAGGAATTAGCCAAGCTTTTTTCCAATTAATATGAGAGATCTGGGCATTCCAGAAGAATTTCCCTCTATAGGGGAAATCCTATGTTTTGATTGAAAAATTAACCTAATACGTTTGTTATTTTAAGGAGAACAAAATAAATTAAAACCATCCACAGACAACTCTGGCATTATCAATTCACTACTTTCAAACAACAGATGACTTTTCATTAGTTGTATAAGGTCATTAGGGATGGCTTTAACCACCAATAAGAATTCTTTATGGGAAATAGGGAAATTATGAAAATACATAAACCTCTCATAGGGCATAATATTTCCTTCTTTATCAAAAAGGTCCATAACAAAATTAACATCCCTTTCAAACAATTTATTAAGGAATAAAGATTTGTTTCTAAAGGTAATCAAATAATTATTCCAATTAAACTATTCAAAGTTTCCATATTTACAATGATCTAGCTATTTATATCCTTGTAGAACATGCTAACTACGTCAATAAAATGATCCCCAAAGCCGAACATTTCCAAAGAGTGAAGAAGAAAACCGTGTTCGATTGTATCAAAGGCCTTACAGAAATCAAGAAATAAAATAACAACCCCAGGCTCTATCTGGTCACAATAATCTAAGAGGTCTAGAATAAAGCAAACATTGGAATTAATATGTCTTTGTTTCAAGAAACCCATTTGAGATTCATGGATAATTTTATTTAAACCAGATTTCAATCTTTTGGCATATACTAAAGCAATAAGTTTGTAATCAGTGTTTAGAAGCATGATAGGTCTCCAATTATCAATTACAAGAGGATCAGCTCAGGTATTAGGGATATTACTCCTTGCTTCATAGTTGAAATCACCTCCTTTTTCTTGATATATTCACAAAACCAAGGGCTGTTCTAAGATTCCCCACCCCCCCCACCAAAAAAAAAAAAACAGATAAAATTCTATTGTTAACCCATCATGGCCAGGACTCTTATTCTTTTTCATAGATTGGAGGGCTGAACGCAGTTCGATAATACTAAGATCAGAGTTGCATAACGATCTAAAATCATTGCTAATTGAAGGGATAAATTGTTGGATGTTATCTGTAAAAGATTTGCATTTGTTATAGTTGAAATTAGACTGATATAGTTGTTCATAGAAGGAGCTTACAAAAACAATCATTAATAATCAGAGATGACAAAGATTTCTTTTTAAAGTTCCTTTTTTCCAGAGCGAAAAAAATACGATGTATTTTTCTCGCCATTCACTATCCATTTAGCCTTTGTGCATAGGAAGGCCCCTTTTGCATGATTGATTAGCAGGTTTTCCAAATTTAACTTCAAAGATTGAAGTTCAGACTCCTGAGCAAAGGAGAGTGCCTGTTTCTTCAGTAAAACATCAATTTTGCTTAGCAAGTCTTTTTTTAAATAGAGTCTCTTTCCTTTTTAAGTTCCTTGCTTCGCTTAATGGCTAATTTTCTGGTTTTAAATGTAAATATTTCCCATTTAGAAGAATAATTGGAGCCCTCTGCATTACAAATATTAGTAGCTAGGGCTTTAATACTGTCTCAGAAAATCAAATCTTCGAGTATGGTATTGTTAAACTTCCAATAACTGCGTAGGCTATTACATTTAAAACCGGGCTGTAAGACTAACTGAATCAGAAGGTGATCTGAAAAGGGAGCATAACAATGGGATATATTTTGAACGTGTTGTAATAAGTTTGAGGAAATAAGGAATAGATCAATCTGCGATTTTAAAGTATTTGAGGAATTACTCCATGTGTAGTCTAGTGAATCTCCATTAAAATAACACCAACAGTCAACCAAGGATAATTTTTTTATTTAAGATGTCAATAATATTAGAGTTACAGGAAATGTGATGCACTTTCAGAGGCAATCTATACAGCAGGGGATCAGGAACTTCTTTAAAGCCCCCGGAAATTATTAGTTTAGCATCGGGGTTGTATTTTGCATTTCAATCAAAGTTTTGGCAAGATCATTAAATAGGGATTTATTTTTTACCTGAGAGTTATATCCATACACATTACAAATAATAAAAAATGTGTTATCTACTTTTATAGATAGTATGACCCATCTACCTTTTGCAGAAGTTTTGAAATTAAGAACGTCTCCTTTAAATTTGTTGATAAGAATGAGTACACCAGCAGCATTGTTTGTTCCATGACTAAAGTAAATTAAATCACCCCACTTCCAAAATTTTGCATATGACACGGAGGAATGAGTTTCTTGGAGAAAGATAAAGTCTTTGATGTATCTTCTGCAAAACAAAAAAGTCGCTTTTCTTTTCATATTATCTCTTAATCCCCTTGTATTTAAAGAAACAATGTTTAAGGAGTTAAATTCAAAGTGATCCATAAAAAAATAACTAAGAAGAAAAAAAAAAAAAGAAAGAAAAAAAACACTTTTACCAAAATACAGTGAACACCAAACTAACCACTTCTACGCAAGTCGTTTTTAACCAGAAAGTTTAACCAACCGAGGGAATATGAACAACCGACCATAGAACCAAGATCACTGTTAAATCAGGCAGATTTGAGCTTGAATGAAGTCAGGGCATTTGTGAAGCTATCTGCTCAAGAAGTTTGTATTGAATCAGCGGAGATCCTCCTGTCACTGGTCACCATGAAAGGCCCACTGTAGCCAGCCTTCTTCCCCTCTTTCCTCGCAGCCTGAATCAGCGGCCAGAGTTTATTCCGGTTCTCAATGTCCGCCCTGGTGAGTGACATCTTAATGAGGAGGCTGTTCTCCCTGAGGTAAATTGAGTTCTTCGCTTCAGACCAGATGATATCGCGGTGCATCCTTGTCACGAATCGAACAATGATGTGCCGGGGAGAGCCGTCAGATCTGCGTTTACCAGTGCAATAAGCCAAATTGATAACATCCTCCATTTTATCTCTGATGCGAGGAGGCACTCTGGCAAAGTGATTAATGGTCAACAATCGAACATTTTCACCTTCACACTCCTTCACTCCAAGTAATTTTAAGCACCACCTGCGACTATATCCAACGCCTCCACTCTCAGTTTGAGTTGCGTATTCTCATTTCGTACACATTGAAGCGAATCTTCAGTGTTCCTTATTTTTTCACCGTGAGATGTGACATCAGAAAGTAGACTTGCTTGTTCCATCCCCCCTGGAATCTACGCCCTTGGTTGGATAATTTCTTTGTGGTTTCCTGTCTGATTGTGATTTCTTGTCGATCTGGTTTGTTCCTGGTTTTTGTGTTTTGTTTTTGTTTTTCGTCTCATGGGTTGTTTTGTTTTAATGCCATGCATTTTACCTGGGTCTTTTGAGCTTTGATTTTTCTGTAATGAAGTAATTTTGATTATAAATTGTCTGTGCTTGGGTTCTTCTGTTTCACAATCTGATGGTTGGACCCTCTTGACACAATCTCAGTTCACCTTGAGAATGTGCAACTGAAGTACAGGCATACAGTATATGCATTTCGGTGGAGAATTAAGTTTATTTCATGATTGACCTAGAACTGGTTATAATCTTTATTTGAGCTGTGTAATTTTATGATCTGATTTTGAGTGAATTCAACTAAAATGAAGTAGAAACAACATTTAAATAGCAAATCTGAGTTAGTCGACTTGTATCTTGTTACTGTAACTTAAATAGTTAACTTCATTCTGCATTAACACCCAAGTCAAGTAAAATAAATTACACACCATTACTTATTTTGGGCATTAATTCACCAATACTTAAAGCTACACTATGTAACTTTTTTACTAATACACAATTGTATTAATGAGAGAGTGCAACAAAAATCCATCTTCCAAACCATGTCTTTATCTGACCCAAATACACTTTGATAAACCTATAATAATGATATTATATTATAAATATTTTAGAGAACACAACGAACTAGAAACATTGACTATGGATCATTCAAAACGGCAAACCTCCAGGGAATCACCGGTTGTAAAAACAAAGAAACCCCAAACAGAGCAGAGTCTACAAGCAAAAAGGGAAAGTGACAGAATCCGTAATAAAACCTGAATCAACATCGGCTTGGCTTTTCAGAGGTGGCGACAACTCCGAGATCTGATAGGATTTAAAAGTGACCCAGAGATGGCTTTTTTCTTACTCAACAGGTGAGATATTTTATTGATATGGTTTATGTATAGTTGTGTAGTGTAGTAGATAATACAATAATTATACTGTAATCGGTGCAGAACTTTTCACTTGCTATCACATGTGTGTATTTTTCTTTATAACGGCAATAATTTATGTAAATAAATCATTTAGTCCTAGGCTTGCCAGGGACATGTGAGTCTTGAAATGATGTTGACCACTGGTTGGTTACAATGACAATCTATAAATTAGTTACTACCATGGTCTATTTCGACAGAATATACTGCAGTTATAAAAACTTTACAATGTTTGACCTTATCAATGTTAACGAACGTTGCCTAACTTTTGTAAGGTCATTTATTTCAAAACATCAGTGTTTCCAGTAAGTCAAAATAACAGCATAAGATATGGCACTTACCTGCTAAGATGACATGTTTTCAGATATCCATCTTTTCCTTTCTTTCGTTATTTATTCATTCGCTCTGATAAGATGTCCTGAAGCATAATCAAAATAATGTTCTTCCGCAAGACGCATGCCATTTAATTTTTTAAGCGCTAGAGGGCCAAAAGTTACATAGTGTAGCTTTAATTTGAGAATTTTACAAAATCAGCTGAGTAAAATCAACTTATTAGGGTTTTCAGTGTAGGTTGACAAATTCCAGTGTCGTTGATTTTCTATAATATAATGGCTATCAAGTATTTCCAGGTTTGTTGACCACATTACAATTTCACTAAAAATGTTTTGTCTTAACAGATTTTTCCAAACTAGTAATGGCAGCATAGGCTGTTAGTAAGCGAGATACAAACTGGTGGTGTAAAGTAATTCTGCACACAGGAGTATTTTAGGGACAAGAGCATTTTAGATAATCACAAGTAAAAACAATTAGGAGATTAACAAATGTCCCTTTTGTAACTGTGGTAAAATTTAAATAATATGTTACAGACTGTTAAATTATTGAAATTTAATGCACACACGAGGACCCTTTTTGTAGTGGTTGCATTTCCACCTCAGAAGTGAATTAATTTGCAATTAGTCAAGAGTCTGTTGTCTCCAGCCAGGTCTCCTGAGCAACCAAATTGGCCCGGTTGCTAGGGAGGGAAGAGTCACATGGGGTAACCTCCTCGTGGTCACTATAATGTGGTTCGCTCTCGGTGGGGCATGTGGTGAGTTGTACGTAGATGCCACGGAGAATAGCGTGAAGCCTCCACATGCGCTATGTCTTCACGGTAACATGCTCAACAAGCCACGTGATAAGATGCGCGGATTGACGGTCTCACACGCGGAGGCAACTGAGATTCATCCTCTGCCATCCAGATTGAGGCGAGTCACTACGCCACCACAAGGACTTAGAGCGCATTGGGAATTGGGCATTCCAAATTGGGGAGAAAAAGGGGAGAAAAAAAAGGGAAAAAAAAGAGTCTATTGTCAATTATTCCTACAAATATCCAAAAGTCTGAGACTACCTGCAGTTCACTAATGAAAATGGTTCTATTTGACATTTTTTTAATTTATTATAAAAAGTTTAATTACAAATTATATTATTAGTACCCAGTTCACTAAAGTAACTCTGCAGATCAGGCAACGGTGCAAGCATGGCCACAAAATAGCTGCTGAGCACAGGGGCATAGCAATCATTTTAAAAGTGTGTGTGGGGGGGCACAGCTGTCAGTAGGTGGCTTGCACAGACCCAACACTTAAAGTACAGTATTAATATATTACAGTATATATTAATATATAAGTATGATATAAGTATTGTATTAATATATACGTATTATTTACTTTTAATATTTGTAGTATCTTAAAGATTCAAGTATTGCAAAATAATTGCTAAATTTTGCTAAATTAGCTGCAAAAATTAAGGGCATCTTGTGGAGCACTTGCTTCTGTTTCACACATGACAATAAAAGACTAAGCACAAGCTGGTCCTGAATAAATTATTTAATCAATTACAATAATGACAATTGTGCTTGTGCATTGTGGGAATTTAATGTATCCAAGTGGCTTGAGTGTTTTGACTGCGTTCACAAAAGTTAGTTTAGATTCATTTAATGACTCGGTGACCATTTCTGGTAATTCCAGAAGGTGGTAACAAATGAGTGTCTTGTTAGTTAGTCACTGAATCAACGATCAAAAGAAAAATGTAATCCTTTAAAATGTGTATGTCTACAGACTTACAAAGAGACTTTACTAGAGGTTTTAAGCATTATAAGAACAAAGCAAATCTATAATTTCCCTACAGTTTGTGAGCTGCTGAGCATGACTTTTATCAAAAGACAACAACAATAGTCTTTGAATAATTATGAGTTTCAATAACATCCGTACATTTTCATGTATAAAAAAATGTCCACATATATATATTCACTTCAGTAAAATGCATGTGTTCTAAGAACACAGCAGATCTATATTCTTACAGTTTGTCGACTGCACACCAACATAGAGGTAAAAAACAGGAGCTGATATTAAAAATAGCTTTACATATTTAACACAGATCTTGAAATCTGCTTAGATTGGCAAAAACAACCGACCAAACTATTTCCTCACAAACATATTGTAAAAAGCGTAACTTAATGAAGACGCATGTGCTGATATAAACTCCACTTACAATGTGTGCTTAAAAGAAGTATTGTCTTTTTTTTTCTGCAGTGCATTTCACGTAATGCTGCCAATCAAGAACGATATGCCGATAAATAACTCTTGTTTGTGTGTTCCTCATCTCTAGATTATTAATTTAGATCAACATCAATGCAGATAAAAAACATGGATAAATGAGCATTGTTGAAAGCAACTTTGCAGAAATGAATGGAGCCACGTTGATTAGACTGTCTGACTGACGGCCTATTACGTAAGAGTTGTTTTGGTTCATGAAACTCACCTGTGATTGGCTGGATGGTCGCTCAATCAGCCCAAAGAAACAAAACACAAAGAATACTGTATACAAATCCATTATTTGGACTCTGTATGGGTTCAGCTTGGAAATGTGTGGGGGACGCAAAAATCACCTTTTTAAAGAGTGTGGGGGACGTCCCCCCCACGTCCCCCGTGGCTGCTACACCCTTGGCTGAGCACAATTTGCACACGCAATTGCGATCTTGTGGGGCAATTCGGAGTGCTATATAGCGGAGGATGCTTCAGACCACCGTGATCTGATCTGACATACTTTGGCAGGACCCAACAGTATCAATGATCTAGACACCTGAATCATTTCGTTTAACATGCCAAAAGTGCGCTTAACTACACCGCACTTTTGAATAAATGCCAGGTTATAACGCTTTTCTGCATCTATTCATCATTATTTGAAGAACTACTGCTGTCAAAGAAAGACTCAAGCTGTGAATCTTTAACTGATTTAATTAACAAAAAGAACAGGAGTTCTCACATACACAGTCTTCTCTGTTCAGCATACTTTCAATCACGTACATCACGTGACGTTTCCGAGTTACATCATCACATACATTAATATTATTGGTTGAGTTTTCCAAATTCTAATGAAAAATACTCTGACATCTCCCCCTTTAAAGAGTCTTTAATTGCACATTACACCACCATCACCATCTATCAAAAACCCATAAGTAATACTGCATTGTATTCCATTATATTGATTCAAATGCAGTGTGTCACCCTATGTATATAAATATATATATAAATATCAAATCAATCAAATCAAATCAAATCAAATCACTTTATTGTCACACAGCCATATACACAAGTGCAATGGTGTGTGAAATTCTTGGGTGCAGTTCCAATCAACATAGCAGTTGTGACAGTGATGAGACATATACCAATTTACAATAACATCAAATTAACACAACACAATTTAAACATCTGTTATACACATAATTACACTCAACAATATACAAATAATAACATACACTGTACAGTATACAATACGCTGTTTTTTTTTTTTTTTTTTTACTGTATGGATACACATTATTCAATTAAAATTAAAAATTAAAATATATATATATAAAAAAAAAGTATATATATATATATATATATATATATATAGAATGTACAGTATTGTACTCTATTGACATTCAGGCTGTCGGTTGATAGTCAGTTGTTAAGAGAGAACATAATATAATAATAATAATAATATAATTTATAAAAGTCCGGTGTGAGATATAAGAGTAAGGGTAATAAAGTGCAGTGCTGATGTATTTTGATCATGGGAGATCAAGAGTTCAGAAGTCTAATTGTTTGGGGGAAGAAGCTATCATGGAGTCGGCTGGTGCGGGTCCTGATGCTGCGATACCGCCTGCCTGATGGTAGCAGTGAGAACATCCCATGGCTCGGGTGGCTGGAGTCTCTGATGATCCTCCGAGCTTTTTTCACACACCTCCTTGTATATATTTCCTGGAGGGAGGGAAGCTCACCTCCGATGATGTGTCTGGCAGTTCGCACCACCCTTTGCAGTGCTTTGCGGTTGTGGGCAGTGCTATTGCCGTACCAGGCGGAGATACAGCCAGTCAGGATGCTCTCCACAGTGCAGGTGTAGAACCGTGTGAGGATGTGGCGGTTCATTCCAAACTTCCTCAGCCGTCTCAGGAAGAAGAGGCGCTGATGAGCCTTCTTCACAACGACTTCAGTGTGGACGGACCATGTGAGTTCCTCAGTGATGTGGACACCCAGGAACTTGAAGCTGCTGACTCTCTCCACTGGTGCTCCATTGATGGTGATAGGACTGTGTTCTCTGTCTTTTCTTCTGAAGTCCACCACAAGCTCCTTTGTCTTACTGACGTTGAGGGAGAGGTTGTGCTCCTGACACCAGTGTGTCAGAGTGTGCACCTCCTCTCTGTAGGCTGTTTCATCATTGTCAGTGATCAGACCTACCACCGTCGTGTCATCAGCAAACTTAATGATGGCATTGGAGCTATGTGTTGCCACACAGTCATGTGTGTACAAGGAATACAGTAGTGGGCTGAGAACACAGCCCTGCGGGGCTCCAGTGTTGAGGGTTAGTGATGAGGAGATGTTGCTGCATATGCTAACCACCTGGCGTCTGCTTGACAGGAAGTCCAGGATCCAGCTGCACAGTGAGCTGTTTAAGCCCAGAGCCCGGAGTTTCTCATCTAGCTTGGAGGGCACTATGGTGTTGAATGCTGAGCTGTAGTCTACAAACAGCATTCTCACATAAGTGTTCTTTTTTTCCAGGTGGGAGAGAGCAGTGTGTATTGTAGATGCAATGGCATCATCAGTGGAGCGGTTGTTGCGGTAAGCAAACTGCAGTGGGTCAAGATTGAGTGGCAATACAGAGCAGATGTAATCTCTGATTAGTCTCTCAAAACATTTGCTGATGATGGGGGTCAGAGCAACAGGACGCCAGTCATTTAAACAAGTTATTTTTGATTGTTTTGGTATAGGCACAATGGTGGATGTTTTAAAGCATGTGGGGACTACAGACAAAGAGAGGGAAAGGTTGAAAATGTCCGTAAAAACACCAGCCAGCTCTGATGACGCGGCCCGGAATGCCGTCTGGGCCCACGGCTTTGCGGATATTCACCCGTCGGAAGGATCGGGTTACATCCGCTACAGAGACGGAGAGTGAACTAACCTCTGTAGCTTCAGCCGCGAGAGCTCTCTCCGCGAGGGCGGTGTTATTTCCCTCGAAACGAGCATAAAAAGTATTTAGCTCATCCGGTAGAGAGGCAGCGGTGTTCATGGCGGAGTTTTTATTCCTTTTGAAGTCTGTGATGATGTTAATTCCCTACAACATGCTTCTAGAGTTGGTGGTGTTAAACTGTCCTTCAATCTTGCTCCTGTACTGGCGTTTTGCTGTTTTGATAGTTTTTCGGAGGGCATAACTGGCTTGTTTATGCTCCTCCGCGTTCCCGGAATTAAAAGCGGAGGTCCGCACATTAAGTGCCGCACGAACATCGCTATTGATCCACGGCTTCTGATTCGGATAGATTCGTACAGTTCTGGTCGGAATCACTTCCTCTACGCACGTTCTGATGAAACACATTACGCTATCAGCGTAAAGCTCGATGTCGTCGTCAGAGGCGGACCGGAACATCTCCCAGTCCGTGTGATCAAAACAGTCCTGTAGCATAGAGTCTGATTGGTCCGACCAGCACTGGATCGTTCTGAGGGTGGGTGCTTCCTGTTTCAATTTCTGCCTGTAAGCGGGCAGAAGCAGAATGGAAGAGTGGTCCGATTTGCCAAATGGTGCACGGGGGAGGGATTTGTAGCCATCCCGGAACGGAGAGTAGCAATGATCCAAAACCCGGTCCCCTCGTGTGTTGAAACTAATGTGCTGGTGATATTTTGGTGCGACTGATTTTAAACTGGCTTTATTAAAGTCCCCGGTCACAATGAACGCGGCCTCAGGGTGCGCGGTTTCCTGCTCACTTATAATCCCATACAGTTCCTTGAGTGCCCGGTCTGTGTCGGCTTGTGGGGGGATGTACACAGCAGTGATAATGACCGCTGTGAATTCCCTCGGTAGCCAGAATGGTCGACACAGAAGCATAAGAAATTCCAGATCAGGAGAACAGAAAGACTTGATGGAATGTACGTTCCTCTGATCACACCAGGATTTGTTGATCATAAAACATACACCACCTCCTCTAGTTTTACCTGAGAGGTCTTTCGCTCTGTCCGCTCGGTGCACGGAGAACCCTGCGGGTTCAATGGCTGAGTCTGGAATCTCCGCAGACATCCAAGTTTCTGTAAGGCAGATAATGCAGCAGTCCCTCGTCTCTCGTTGGAAGGAGATCCGCGCTTTCAGCTCGCAGAGCTTGTTATCCAGAGACTGAACATTTGCCAGTAGAATAGTGGATAGCGGGGGTCGATTTGCAGGGCGACTTACTCTGACGAGAACGCCGGCTCTGTTTCCCCTTTTCCTCCTGCGTTTCCGCGGCCGTGCTGCCCAGACAAAGGGCTCCGCTTGCGTGTTTGTAAACAGCGAGTTGGCATTGAAGAATGTGAAGTCCGGTTTTCGGTGTGAGATCGCTGAACCAATGTCCAAAAGTGTTTGTCTGTCATAGACAATAAGGCAGACAGCATCCAAGACAAAAAACATAAGAATTGTGAACAAAACAAACAAAACATTGCTATGTTGTGTCGGAGCTCGCAACGCAGCAGCCATACTCGGCACCATGTTCTACAGTCCCCCCCCCCCAAATATATATAAATGTAGCATGTTACCTTATGTAGTTGTCTTAAATTACTTCTAGGCTTATATAGTATGTTTTCTTTTGTGTTTAACTTTATTTAATACAACTATAATTATTTTTTTATTTTATTTAAATATTTATTGTCTCTTCTTGTCTCTCTCTCTCTCTTTGTTTTTTTGCCTTTTGTTTATACCCCCTCTCTTTCTTTCTCTCTCTAAAACCCCTGTTTATCTTACTGTTTTCTCTATTCAGTTAAGATGAACTGTATGTTGTTTGTTTTTTGTAACGTGTTTGATGATGATAAAAAAAAAAAAATTGCACATTACAAAGAGGTCAACTTACGGGTTACCCTAGGACTTTACGTAACAAACGTAACATTGCGGAACCTCTGTATATTGATGCAAGACTGTGTGTTCCACACAGTTTCAAACACAGGGTAAATGAAATAACATTGTTCTCTTGTGAACATTTCAAGTATTCAGTTATTTGCAGGACTTTACTGTATGGATAACTCAACTTAACACAACTGCATCACAACATTTCTCAAGTTAACCAATACTTTTCACCACAGGACATATTGAACAACACCGGATTTCACCAGTTCGTTCCTCAAACGCTTGTGTAGCATCGAAAAAGTACGGTACCTACAGGTTTAGTTTCTCAACTGGCTTACTCACCCAATCGGACCTTGTTACCTCAGTCCTTTATTACTCGGAGTTGGCAGTGAGCTATTTTTTTGTCCTGTGTTATCTTCACATGTTTTTTATAAGTTCATTGCTGTTGCGTCACCTGCATGGGCTCGGATGGAATCAATTGCAAGTGACAGCGATTTTGCCTTTTCTCTTCTCCTTCAGGGCAGCCAAGCACATAGGAGCGTGCGGTCACGCTTGGCTCCATGACCGACACTGGAGATGTCTACTGTTTTTCTTCGTCAAGCTTTACAAGGACAGGATCTCCCGGCTTCAACTTAGGTAAGTTTCTCACCCCATGCCTTCGGTTAAAGTAGAATTTGTGCTGTCACTTAGCTGTATCATCTCGTTGCTGTTCAGGTGTTGTGCTCTGTAAGTGTAGAATTTCTAGATATCTAGAGTAGTGGTCCGAAAATCACACAGTGATTACTTTGTAATCACACAGATCTGTGCCCAGGCACTGCCATGGTCTGTCAGGTAAGGGAGTGGGACTCAGTGTCTCTTTTCTCTGTGTCCTTTTAAGCTCACAGGAGAATTTGCACACTTCAATCTTTTGCTTCAATTCAGAGGATACCCCCGGCCACCATTCAGATATTTGCACTCACTCTCTCTATATTTAGTCAAGCTCTGTTATAATCTTTCTATAATTTCTTGTCTAAGGTACTCTGGTATGACAATAAGTTTTCCCAGGTGTTCAAGCCATTAGTCTCAGACAGTTTGCTATTAAATGCATGAAAGTCTCTTACCGAGGGATGTACATCTTATTCGTGCTCGGACCATCCAGTTCTGATCAAATGTTTCACTCTCTGCAACTTTTCATCTTATTGTGTTGCCTTACCAATCTCTTTCATTTTATGTTTAGATGCGGACGCATTTTCAATGATTGCATTAACATAGCTGCTGATGTTGCTTCAGTGCTGCTGTCTATGGTGCTGCTCCATGGACCACGATAAGGTATTACCCCAAGTTTATTTTCCAGGAGGATATTCGGCTGTCACACCAAATCTCATTATTCTGAGAAAAAAACTATGCAAGACACTCTTTCTCAATCTGTGCATACCTGCACTCAACTATGGTCAGTTTTCGCAAGGGTTAAGATGCAACTGGTTTCCAGATGTCTAAATGACGCATTGGAGGAGTACTCCCCCAAGACCCTAACTTCTGGCATCGGCTGACACTGCTGTTGGGCTTTTTGAATCATAGAATGTCAGCACCAGCTAGGTCATGAGTGCTTCTTTATGCTGATGAAACGCTCGCTCTTGTGCCGAGTCCCATGTCCACACAGTTTTAGTTTGGAGGAGCTCATATAGTGGGCCTCCCAGGGTTGCCAATTGAGGAACTAACTCCCCATATTGACCAATGGATAATTCCCAACTCTCTCTTTAGTTTGTGCATGTTCTTAGGAGGTGGGAGTTCAGTGATGGCTTTACCATTCTCGAGGTTGGCCCAGATTCCATTTTTGTCAACAACTTCACCCAAGAAATTCAGCTCGCTTTGCCGGATATAGCAGACACAACAGAAGAGGGCTAGGCTGAAGACAGGTCAATAACCAGGCAAGAGATCTGAAAACCAAATGTACAGACTAACAAGAGGTTTATTAGAGACCTCAGCCATTGCCAACCACCAAACCGCTGGCGGACAGCTGCCAAGGCCTTCTCACCCCAGGGTAGCAGACCAACCTGGACAAGTGACCCCACTGGAGCACGGGAGATGGGCTGACCAAGGCACAAAAAGCAGACCCTCAGGGCACCCTGACCCCATGAAGTGCCTTCCTGACCTGCCTCTCCACCCCCCACAAAATTGTATGTGTTGCGAAGGTCCAACTTCATGAAGATCCTTGGCCCCTGCAACATCTCGAAGGCTGAAGACATGAGAAGTAAGTGGTACGTTCATGAAGAAGAACCCCGTTCCTACCGGTGATGAGGAGGGGTGAATGAGGCCAGCTGCCAGAGACTCAGAAATGTACTTGTCCATAGCTCACTTGGGACCAGACAGGGCATACAAACACCCCTGAGGAGGAGAAGTGCCTGGGAGCAGGTCAATGCCACAATCGTATGGCTGATGGAGAGGGAGAAATGAGGCCCAGGACTGACTGAAAACCACCCACATATCATGATATTCTGGTGGAACACTGGACAAATCAACCACCTCCTCCTGTAACACAGAGACAGAAAGACAAGAACAGAAACAGAAAGCAAACACTGGGACAAACAGAAGGGTCTCAAGGCTATCACAAAAGGATGGCCGAGAACCACCGGGATGAAAGGTGACTTAAACAAATAAAACACAATTTCTTCCTGGTGGTTCCCCGAAATAAGCAAACTCACTGAGGCAGTAACTCTGGAGACCTGGGCAAGGGAATGAAATGACGGCATTAGGCAGGACCCAATCCTGATCGGTCCGGAGTTGGTGCAGCTGGGCAGTAAGATCTGCAACCTGCGCTGCTAGAGCATTCATGGTGCTGTGTGTGACAGATTGCTGCTCCTCATGGCATCCCAGCATTACTCCTTGCAGCTCCTCTGCCAATCTCATTGAGTTGCTGTTCGCTGAATACATACTGGTCAATTGTACTATCACACTGAGAGAAGACCCAAGTGTGGAGAACAGTTAGAGTCACACTTTATTGAACACAAGAAAAAACTCAAGAAACTTGATAAGGCAAACTCAGGAACACGATGACTCTTAGACAGGGCTGATCAGCCCTGAGTCAGCAGGGAGCCATTAAGATCAAGGCAAACAGTCTCAGGAAAAGAGCAGAGGGCGATCTGAATTAGGTAGACAGGCAGGGTCAAAAACACAGGCAAGCAGTCTGGATATAGCAGACACAACAGAAGAGGGCTAGGCTAAAGACAGATCGATAACCAGGCGAGAGATCTGAGAACTAAACAGACTGACAGAACACAATAAACAGGCTGAACAACTAGACTGACTGACTGGAGGTAGTTGATTGCTGGAGAACACTCAAGACAGTCTGACACAGAAGAGCACACAAGAGGAGATTAAGGGTACATTTACATGACAACGATGTACTAAAAACGGAAAAGTTTTTCCTTTGCGTTTTTGAAAAGTTTTGCGAACAGACGACAACAATGTCAAAACAATCCCCGTACACACTGATCCGTGAAAACGACTAAAAACACTGTATTATGCATGCCAGGCCAGTAGTTGGCGATGTCACTTTATAAAGAAACACTACACGCCTGTGCACATAAGCATTCTTCCACAGAGCGGTGAATACAAACAATGAAGATGACGAAAGCATCAAGCAATTTTGTCTGGACGGACGATGAGGTTACTTTATTACTACAATTACTTTGCTGGAGAAGCGTCAATAAACTCAAAATCTTGAGCAGCACAAACACAGTCCTGTAGTCTGCCATTGTAGTTTTGAATGTCTCACGCATTGTTTTGAAGTACTTGCGCACATGCCTATAGACTGAACACTTAATACGCGTGCGCATGACGTCATAGTTTTCACAAATTCACGTTTTTGTATGTTTACACGGAGACGATAACGGCATCGTGTTCAAAAACTTGCACTTTGAAACCCAAAAAGTTTGTGTTTTCAGGCCCCAAAATGCTGTTGTCATGTAAACGAACAGCCAAAATGCATAGAAAGTTTTCAATTTTTAGTTGAAAACATTGTCGTGTAAACGGCCCCTTAGTCACAAGCGGTTAAGCTCATTAAGTCATCAGAAAATCTTGACCGACCTGTGACAAAAGAACACACAGCTAGACATGGCACATGAGGGAAACACTAAGCACATGGGAAGACAAAACAAACACAAACCAATCTCTAGTCCGGAGTCCTTACAGAAAGTTGTTAGCAAGCTGCTCTCAGTGTGCAACGGTAACTGCCAAAAGCCACTTGTGGCATCCAGTGATGTGAATACTTTGGCACCAGTTAATTTTGCAAGTATTTCTTCTGTTGCAGGCAGCATGAATCATTATCTTTTGATGTTCTTATTCAGTTCCTTTAAAAATACACATGTACGCATCTTTCCGTTAGGTTTAATGACAGATACCATGGGTGAGCACCAATCTGTTGGATGAGTGACCTTCTCGATCTCTCCATTTGTTTCCATTCTGCTTAGTTCCTCTTTCACTTTGCTAACAGTGGTAACAGGACTATAAAAGAAAATAAAGCTGTGATGTCTTAAAAGTCATCATTGTGCAGTTTGATAAAAATTTGATTGTAGATTGTGCCTAAATAAGTAAATAATATTTGTATTTAGACCCCCAGTGAGCAAACCAAAGGTGATTTTGGTGAGGGAAAAACTCCTTAACATATAGGTTAATGGAGGAAAAATATCCTTGGGAGAAACAAGGCCCACTTTGGGGTCCAGTACCCTTCTGGCTAAACAGCATAAATATAATGCCAATATTAGTTATTTATGTGTAGTACAAGTCATGGTTTAAATTAGTAAGCTAAGTAAATGTTAGGGGCCAATGTTTAAACAAATGATTTTGTATGAACTGTAAGAATACTGAGTAAAATTCTTTTAAGTCCATCTTGAATTAACTGCGGAAGTGCACATAAATTCATTGTTCTTAGTTATTTAGCTGATAAAGACCTTAATTGGCAATTAATTAACTGTCTATGCAATTCATTTTAAGATTGTAGTCCATCTTTTGACCAAGACAATACAGTCAGTTAGGGGCATCGCATTCCGGCAGGAAGCTTGTGGCAGTTCATTTCGGTGAAGCCCATCCTGAGTCCAGGCAATGGCCAGTGAAGTATCCCATGTCTTAAAGTTGGTATCAGATCATCCTCTGTGGAGTCCATCATAGTAGACTGAAGTGATGTCTGGCTGGCACAGGATGCAGATAGTCGTCATCACTCAGCGACATGTAGCAGAGGGACTCAGACAGCAGGCAGGACTGAAGCTGGATTTGTCTGGCTCTGGAAACCACGGAATGCATGCAAACTATGATCTGTAATAATTTAATTTAATTAGTGCTTTGGATAAAAGTGATCTAATGTTTAGTAGTCCTACCTTTATATGATGTTTACCTTCAGTTTTTTTGTTATTTTCAAGTTTGACATCAATAAAAAAACTTCTAAATGACTTAATGAGGGTTTTGTGTTTGGCAGTTAGGGGAGTAGACACAGTCTCTATATGATAGCTAGGTGATACAGTCTTTTTGAGTTTATGTGACCTGTGTGACGTCTCAAAGCAGCTAGCAGACAGATGGTTAAGCCAGTATGCTTCCTCACCTGGGCCCCAGTTAGTCAAATACTATCACTATTTAGACCATGAGCCAAATTACTAGAGAGGAGAGTGGCACATTCTGTGGAGGGACATCACTCTTAAATATGTCAGATCTACCCCAAAAACTCTGGGGTTGTCCATGTCTATGAATCCTATGTTATTCTCCAGACACCACATCCAGCCATTCAGTGACAAAAATCTACTATGAACCTCATCACCACGATGACCAGGGAGAGGGCCAGAGCATATTACAGTGTCTGACATTGTTATTGCAAGTTCACACACCTCTTTAACATTATCTTTAGTGATCTCCGACTGGCGAAGAAACAGATTAATATTTAAGTCCTTTTTTTTTTTTTTTGCTAGAAATTCTTCTCCCTGCCCAGTAGGGGTGGTACACATGAAGAATATGAATCACCAAAAACACTAGAAGAAGAATGTGAAAGTGATCTGTTTCTTACCCACACCTATAATATCACTTCTGAAGACATTGATTTAACCACTGGAGTCGTATGGATTACCTTTATGCTGATTTATGTGCTTTTTTGAGCTTCAAAATTTTGGCACCTATTCACTTGCACTGTATGGACCAACAGAGCTGAGATATTCTTCTAAAAACCTTAATTTGAGGACTGCAGAAAAAAGAAAGTCATACACATCTGGGCTGGCATGAGGGTGAGTAAATGATGAGGGAATTTTCATGTTTGAGTGAACTAATCCTTTAATTCCTAAACTGAAGTACCTAAGTAGACGGGAGTGAAATATGCACTATGTAAAACAATAATAGTACTCAAAATATGTCTGTCTTGCCCTGAATAACCAAAACTCCACCTTCTGTGACAAAATAGTATTGCACCTATATTTTAGCTGAGTCAACTCTCTAAGAACATTGGATGACATTTGGCTCTGTTTTAGCACTTTTAATACTATTTTCCAATTCTATGAATTCCTGTGCTTTGATCTTTTTAATGAATGAGGCATATTGTATGATCCGCCCCCTAAGAACTACCTTAAGCGCCTTCCATGCCATGCCCACAGAGGACACTGAGGACCAGATGGTTTCAACATTATAATTAACTTCAATCTTTAACATTTGTTGAAATGCTGGGTGCTGTAGAAGGGATGTATTAAAGCACCATCTATATGATTTCCTTTTCTTTATATGTGGCAACATCTCTAAATACACCAAAGCATGACCTGAAACTAAAATGTTCCCAATTCAGCAGTCAGTGGCAGATGGAATAAGTGACTTAGATATATATATATAAAAATACAGTAAATCTTATGAACTGATGAAAAAAGGCATAGTCCCTCCCAGATGGGTTCAGAAGTCTCCAAATGTTTGTAAGACCAAGATTTTTACACATCCTCTGTAGTGTCAACATTGCTCAAAATGGTCTACACACCTTTGCATCACTATGATCAAGGACCGGATCCATTAAGGGCGTGTTCACACTTGGCAGGTTTGGTTCGATTAAAACAAACTCTGGTGCAATTGCTCTGTTAGTGTGGTTCATTTGAACAAGTGTGAACGCTGCCATCTGAACCTTGGTGCGCACCAAACAAGCGGACTGAGACCGCCTGAATAGTGGGTCTCAGTCCGCTTCCAAACGAACTCTGGTGCGGTTCAATTGATATATGAATGCAGCATGGACCAAAGGTGTCTAAACGGACCAATGACAGGAAGTAATTTGCCTAATACTGACCTCAAACATACCTGGTTCTTCTCATCATAGGAGCTATGTTGCCCATTACAGTTCGGTACAGGCGTCGATGTGTGCAACAGAGGAATTCCTGGAGCTGTTTTGTCTCCTTTACACATTTCATTAGCTCTTCGTTTATACTCAGCTGGTAAAAATACCACCATATATACATATAGAAATCCAATGAGTGCATTTAGCCCAGCAGCCAGCATTGTTTTGGATGTTCGGCAAGTTCCATCACAAAATATACGTCATAAAATCTGTCCAATCAGGTTGTGACCTTATCCTGATGCCTTTTGTTTTGTCTCTTTAGGTTCGGTGTTAAAAATGCCAGTGTGAATGCTAATCGAACCAGGACTAAATGTGTAATTTTCTTCTTTGTTCCGGACCAAGAGAACCAAGAGAACCGAACTACAAGTGTGAACACACCCTAAAAGATTGAAGTCTCCACCTAAAACCATATTATGAAGAATTCCAGCAGCTTGTAGCTTATCCTAAAGATCTACAAAAAAAAGTTCTGATCATCAGAGTTGGGTGCATATATATTAGCCAAAATCAGATTTTGCCCATGTATTTCAGCCAAAACAATAATGATTCTTCCTAAATTATCTTTAATCTGTAAGAGACATATAAATAGTAAATGCTTACTTATCAATGTGATGACTCCCCTGCTTTTACTCAAACCAGCACTACAAAACACATGCCCACCCCATGCCCTGCCAAGTTTTTCAGCTTCCTGTGAAGAAAAGTGCATTTCTTGAAGGAACACTATCACATTTTTTATGCTTAAGAAAAGATAAAACCTTCCTTCTTTTTATAGGGTGCCCCAGCCATTTAACAGTACATGTGGAGAGAAACATTTTACCTACATATTAAAGTGTGACATACTGACATGTAAAGATAAATTGTGTACCCAAGGCTAAATTATATAGACCACTATCCAACACTGATGTAACCATAACACCCTTAATAACCCATAGAACAGAAAAAAGTTGCGCTTCAACCCCGCGCATAACAATCCCAACTGGTGTCCATCGCTCGGAAATCCAACAGTCCGTGCAGGCTCACAAGACTTTCTGTGACGCTATTGCTACCAGATTGCTCAAGTCCAGTGATTTTTATATATATTTGTATATATATAATTTTTTTGTTTGTCTGTTTGTTTTTTCTTAACATAAACTGTTAAATTGTACATAAATATTTAATTTAATTGTATAAAAACTTCACCATATCCTGACCTTCCTTTCCCTCTGGGATTCCAATGAAACAAACATTATTACATCTGCTCTGATTTTCCCTATGCTCTAGTTTTTCCCACACCCGCTCCACATCAGCTTTGGAAGCAGGCGGGTTAGCCTGTAGCTCTCTTTCAGCCAAGTCCAGAAACTCGTCTGGTTTTTCAACATTGTCCATTCTTGTGATCAGGGTGAAAAGTTTAGCCTCCATAGATGTGATCGCTCTACGTATTCCTGCGAGGCCCTCCATGTCGGTCCAGATTTTCATCAGCACTGCATAAATGTTAAAGATATCACGACCTACGTCACGAAGCTCGCTGCTGTCACTTTCGACTGGATCTCTGCCATCTTGATCCTGCGAGGCGTCTGACACGTGAGAGCGTAAGGGCTTTTTAATATCTCCACAGGCCGACGATTTTGAATTTTTCGACATCCTGCCCTCCTAGCTCAGTTTAACAAACAAAACTATTAAGTTCTCACCAGTTAAAATAGCTTAAAGGAATAATTGTGGCAAAGTTTAAGCGGAGCTCACCTTTAAGCGACCAACCCTTGCATAGTGTCTTGTGATACCATGCAAGGGTTTCTTAAATAAATTGTGGTATGACATTCACTTTGGATGAAGGGGGAAGGAGGGTAATAGACAACTTAAACCAGACTTGTTTGCTCTTAAGCACGACAAAAAGGGTTAAAAATATTTTAAAATGACTTTCAACAAAGAAACAAAGAAGCAAAAAAAAAACACTGGAGATGGACAGGGAAAATCGGAGGGGCGCAATGTTTGAAGGGCCTGGTAACCCCCTGTGTCCAGTTTCCTCAATGGAGAAATATCTCAGCAAAATCCAAACACATGCAAAAGCACTCTACCTGCGGCTGAATCACAGCCATGCTGATGTAGGGCCATACAGCACTCTTGCTCATGTGATATTGCTTAATTAGCTGGTGAATTGCTATTTGTGAACGCAATCTCTATAAAATTATTAGGAATTAGTGATGGGGATTTTGATTCATGCCACTGACTTGAATCTTTTGAATCCATTCACCAAAAAGTTTATTTCAAAGATTCATTCAGTCATCATTAGCTTTATGTCAGTAGATGGAAGCAAATGAGCATCTTTTATTTGTAATGAGTGAGTCATTGCATAATTTTGATTCAAGTGATTCGTTCATGACCGAAAATATGTGAGTGAATGAGAATAAGTTCAATTAAACATGTTCTTCTACAGTGTATCACCTACTGCAGATCCAGTCATCCTCTGTCATTCCAAACAGCACCAGGTTTCCCATTCTGATGTGTCAGAATTTGGTGTTGTTGCCATAGAAATCCTCCCCTACGGCAAAATGGGGATATTTCTTCCCCTTGGGAGAGGTTGCTAGGCAACAGTGCCTGAACCAATGGGGGCTTGTTACAAATGGTTTGCGCTTATGGAAAGGTCAGTAGGAGAAGAGCTCCTACAGCCCCATTTCTGATCCAACATAAACTTTTGTTTTGCTCATTTAGAAGAGGAAGAATAAAAGCTGTACACAAGCTGGCATTAGTCTTTTACTAAATGCCTCAAAGCATTCACTATCTGGCATTTTCCACATAAACTGCCTTTAACACACCAGTTGAGTTGATTGAGCTGTAATGTGAACCTCAACAACGTTAGCTTATAGAGATCAGCCAATGAGTGGAGCACAGAAGCCATAAACTGGGCATCTAGTGCATTCAGAAAGTATTTTAGACCCCTTCCTTTTTTCACATTTTGTTATGTTGCAGTCTTATGCTAAAATGCTTTAAATTATTATTATTATTATTATTATTATTATTATTTACATCAATCTACACTTCATATCCCATTCTACACTTTGATTGGAGTCCACCTGTGGCAAATTCAATTGATTGGACATGATTTGGAAAGGCACACACCTGTGTATATAAGGTCTCAAAGCTGAAAATGCATATCAGAAAAAACAAAAAACAAGCCATGAGGTCAAAGGAACTGCCTGCAGAGCTCAGAGACAGGATTGTGTCAAGGCACAGATCTGGGGAAGGCTACAAAACAAATATGGCTGCATCGAAGGTTCCCAGGAGCACAGTGACCTCCATAATAATTAAATTGAAGAAGTTTGGAACAACCAGGACTATTCCTAGAGCTGGCCGCTTGGCCAAACTGAGCAATCGGGGGAGAAGGAACTTGGTAAGAGTGGTGACCAAGAACCCGATGGTCACTCTGGTTGAGCTCCAGAGATCATGTGTGGAGATGAAACTTGCAGAAGGACATCCATCACTGCAACATTCCACCGATCTGGGCTTTATAGCAGAGTGGCCAAACTGAAGCCTCTCCTCAGTGCAAGACACAAAAAAGCCCGCTTGGAAACTGCAAAAAAGCACCTAAAGGACTCTCAAGCTGTGAGAAAAAAGATTCTCTGGTCTGATGAAACGAAGATTGAACTGTTTGGCCTCAATTCCAAACGTCATATCTGGAGGAAACCAGGCACCGCTCATCAACTGCGCAATACCATCCCAACGGTGAAGCATGGTGGTGGTAGCATCAAGCAGTGGGGGTGTTTTTCAGTGGCAGGGACTGGAGGACTGGTCAGGGTTGAAGGAAAGCTGAACACCATAAAATACAGAGATATCCTTAATGAAAACCTGGTTCAGAGCGCTTAGGACCTCAGACTGGGCCGAAGGTCAATGACCCTAAGCACACGGCCAAGAAAATGCAAGACTGGCTTAGGGACTTAACTCTGTGAATGTCCTTGAGTGGCCCAGCCAGAGCCCAGACTTGAACCCAATCGAACATATCTGGAGAGACTTGAAAATGGGTCCCCATCCAACCTGACAGAGCTTGAGAGGATCTGCAGAGAAGAATGGCAGAAAATCCCCAAATCCAGGTTTGCAAAGCTTGTCACATCATACCCAAAACGACTTGAGACTGTAATTGCTGCCAAAGGTGCTTCAACTAAGTACTTAGTTAAGGTCTGAATTCTCAATGTGATATTTCATTTTTTTTTTTTAAATACATTTTTACTAAAGTTATCAAAAGTCTGTTTTTTTTTTTTCTTTGTCATTATGGGGTATGGAGTGTAGATTGATGTAAAAAAAAATAGTAATTTAAAGCATTTTAGCATAAGGCTGCAACATAACAAAATGTAAAAAAAAAAAAAAAAAAAGAAAAAAAAATGAAGGGGTCTGAAAACTTTCTGTTGTAATTTCATGTAATTGTTATTTTTATTCCAGTAGATGTCACCAGAGACCCCCGAGGCATGACATATTTTGATGTTTTGACACTTTTAATATATTGAAATTAAGTTTTTTATTAAAGTGAAGATAACATAAAATGTGCTTATTTTATATGAAAATGAATGGTGTAATTTATAGTTAAATAAGGTCTAAAAACTCAAAATCCCCCTAAAATGCACAATTTTAGTGTTTTTACATAAGTAAAATTGGTGTTATTACATATCTTTCAAAAAGAAAAAAAATGTACACATGTATGTTCGGGTCATTTTTGATCCACAAACAACTTAAATGTGACTCACAAACAAGGCCGTAACCATGTCTTGAACATTGGGGTGGGGGGGACCAAACCATTTTGGGAGTGGGGGGTCACAGGTGTTGAGGTCACAGATATAATGATCCTCTTTGGTCCTTTAATATAGTAAAGGCGCTGATTGCAATAATTTTCTGAATAAAGGACTGAAATGCGATAAAGGCCCAAAATTTTATAATTTTTGGTTTTAAAAGATACATGTATTTTTAAAGTTCACACAGTACAAGACAAACACTGTGTCTACATTGCTAGCAATTTGCCTGTTACAGTCAAATTATAATTTTTTGGTTTGTTGATTTTTTTCCCCCCTTTTGGAATTGGAATGCCCAGTTCATGTAGCACTGCAGCATCCATGCTCAACTCACCATGCACCCCACTGAGAATGAACCATATTATAGTGACAACAAGGAGGTTACCCCATGTGACTCTACCCTCCCTTACAACCAGGCCAATTTGGTTGCTTAGGAGACCTGGCTGGAGTCACTCAGCACACCCTGGGATTTGAACTAGTGAACTCTAGGAGTGGTAGCCAGCTTCTTTACCACTGAGCTACCCAGGCCCTCTGCTGTTACAGTCCAAAAAAAATGTTTTGTGCTGCCTCAAAGAAAAGATGAATATAATTTGAATTTCTTTTCATCATTGATGTATTTGTAAAATGACATGACTGTGTCAGCTGGCTATCAAAAAGACAAAATTATTTACTGCCTTCAAATTGTCACTAATTGTTTTTTCCTCCCAGTAGAATCTTAAGATTCTAGATTTCCTCCCAGTAGAATCCTAACGCTGCTCTTTTCCATACAAAAACAGTTCATATTGACCAAATACCATAAAAGTAGTCCATACAACACATAGCTGTTGTGTGGCCCCAGAAAGCTTTGAATATAGTGCACGAGTCATATAGACTGCTGTTATGATGTCTTTATACTGAACCTTTAATAGTGCTTTATAGTATTTGTCTTTTTTTAAGCTTGACAGCTCCTGCTCACTATAAACTGTGATTCTATGGAATAGAGCTGCTTAAAATATCTATTGTTATGTTCCAAGAAAACAAAAAGAAAAAACAGCATATGTGTTTTGAACAACATAAGGTTGAGTAAATGAGTGAGTAAAAGTACATTTTCCATTTTTAGGTGAACTACTTTAACTGGTGGCTCATTTTTTGAGCACAAACCTGACAAGACATACTCAAAATAAAATGGTCTCTTTTAAAAGTTGACTCTTACAGTAGGAAATGCTGTACAAATTTCAGAATTAATTAAAGACATAAAACAATTATTTAGAAAATCTTAAATTGATTTTAAATTATTACCTAATAATATTTGCATTAAGAATATATGACACTGTCCTCGCCACAACCTAAAAACTCAAAAGTCACAGGTCTAATGTTCTAGTTCTGATCTGGGTGATAACGCTGTCTTTTGTGCTTTTTTATAGCTAATTTTCATGGACAATGTCTAAAGAATTTTCTAAAAAGCTACTTCAAAAGCCTGCCAGATTACCACATTCATTCAATTCCTTTACAATATATACACATTCGCTCTTTGTCTTAAGCCTGACATGCTGAAAACTACTCCGTTAATGTTTTCACGTTCACAGTTATGAATGACATACAAATCACGTACTATAAATGACATATTTTAAATTCAATATGGCGAATTTCGCCAAATGGTGAATAGTTTGCACCCTTGGATATTAATGTCGGTCAATTTCAGTCATAAAACAGTGGGCAAACATTGCATGTTTAGTTAGATACTTACATCTCACATGACACAAACACTCTTAACCTGAACTGCTGACACTGATGTACGGCGCTCCACGAGGTTCCCGCTTAGCTTCTTAAATTTAAGTCCCGCCTTCATCAATTTGATTGGCTATCTCATATGATATTGATGAGTGGTGCAGCAGAACAGCAACAAGGATATTTATTATTGGGAGGGGGGGAATAATTGCCTCCCTCAAAGTATATTGTGGTTATGGTCCTGCTTACAAACGAACAATTCACAAGGTTTAACTGATAAGTGGTGATGACAGTCCATATCTCTGTGAGTTTCATTGCTGACAACAGGATATTATCAAATTTGTATGTTATCTTATGTAATGTTGTTTCAGTGTGGCATCTCTTTTCTGCACTGCACTGCACTGACCTGGCCTTGTTTATTTTTTCAGTGCAGGTCTTAAAGGAGACAACACCTATGAGTGGAGATCCACTATTCTGGGTCCTCCAGGTTCAGTGTATGAGGGAGGAGTGTTCTTCCTGGACATTGCCTTCACACCAGACTACCCCTTCAAACAACCTAAGGTCACATCTGTCCACCACAACACAGTTACTAGATTAAAGCAATAGCTCACCCAATAGCTCATATTTCTGTCATTATTTACACACCCTCATGTTATTATAAACCCGAATGACTTGTTCTTCTGTGGAATACAAAAGGGATGTTATTAAGAATGTTCACACTGCACTCTTACAAATGTAGTGACCAGGGGCTGTTAAAGCTGCACTATGGAACTTTGTGCTCTCTAGTGACATCTGTGGTTGAAACTTATAATTGCATGCAACTTGCAGAAGAACAATTTACATGAGTTGCGATTCAACACTGCTCTTCTGGCGGATGAATCTCATGGTTTGAGGTTACCTGGACATTGCCTGTAATCCTGCAGAGCCGGAGTCATAACGTGCTATTTTCATGTTCATATTATGTTATTCGATTAAACATTTATAACTAAAATATTACTTGCTTTGATGAAGATAAACAACACTCGTATTTACATATTTTGAATGAATTAATTTTTATGCTTAAAGTGCTTTTCTGACACTACACTCAAAGCCAGGGACTAAAAACAAAATATTTTTCATTTCCGTTCGTTCTGAGCAAAAACTGTATTTTTTAGTTCCGGTTCAGAAGTTGCACAGCCTCCTTTCCAAATTGTAACTGGTTAGAACAAAATAAAAGAACTTCTAATAACTGTCACGGATCCACCGGACTCCCTCTCTCACTCCACCTCCTCTCCCTCACTGCCGACACAGCACAGTGACACTCTCCCCCAAGCTTTGATCACACGCACCTGCACATCATTAGTGACTAATCAAGGACTGCTTTTATACCTAGCTCTCACACACATTCATTGTCTGTACTTGTCAGTGTTTTCCCGGAGACTATGGACTCCTTAGATTTGTCTAGACTTACCTGTGTATATACTTACCTGTTATTGTTCTCCTCGTCAGAGTTTTGTGTTGGTTCATCCTCCGTTTGTTCCCCAGCATTTGGACTCTCCTGCGTTGGTTAAGTTTCCTACAAGTATTTAAAGACTGTTGTTAGTTAACCATTCATCTGTTCATCGCACTATTTCCCTGACTGGATATTACCCACCTGCTGTTTGCATCACAACTGTATTTGGATTGACTCACCTGTTGTTTTCTTCTCTGCTTCATTCACCTGTTCAATAAACCCCACAATTGAGTCCATATCCCTGCCTCTGTGAGTTTCTCCATGACAATAACGTTGACTGAAAATGACTGTGCTAAGGGGTGGGTGAAATACTATTTGATGTGTTGCCAGATCTCACAAGAGAAACAAGCCCAAAATAAGCCACTTGCCTCACCAAAATAACCGAAAATAAGCAATAAAATTTCCCATACTGTCCTATGGGAAGAGGGACTGGTGGCAGCCTATGAGAGGAAAAAGCTCATATATGCTGATCTGGCTGCAGAGTGCAGGGAAAATGGATGGAGGCCTGCCACTTACCCTGTGGAGGTCAGGTGTCTAGGGTTTATTGGAACATCAGTGCAGCACCTGTTGAAAAACATTGGTATCTTTGGATCAGCGTTGAAGAAGTCTCTGAAGGAAATGGCATAGGAAGCAGAAAATGGGAGCTTCTGGCTATGGTTCAGAAGGAAAGATGAAAAGTGGGGTATGCAGAAGTGAGAAAGTACGAATAGGGAACAATTGCTATATGTGGTGAGATAGCAAGTAGAAGAGGAAAAGGGTGGGGAGGAACTATTTCCTCTGACCCACTTTGTCCTTATCTTGGGGTTTCTGGAGAGGAATTGAGTGGAGGAGTGAAATCAGGCCAAGCTAGGCTTTGGAGGGGCGGCTGACGCAGTCTCACGTTGCTCTCCTACTTAATCTGTTGGAGGATTGGTTTAAGGACAGGCACAGGATGGGTGGTAGGCAGAGTTTGATAGCTTGTGTTTTTTCTAACAGAGAAGAGGCCTTGGATGTAGGGTAGGTCTGCTCATGGGGTGAGGTGTATTGAACCCTGGTTGTACGGTACTCTTGACGCAAGAGCAAGAACGAGAAGTAATCAAGATTATCTGGTGTCCAGCTGCGGGGGGTGGCAGGGAGATGTCCCTGACTGCTGCCCCACCACCAGCACATGTTCTGGGATTAATGGGGCGAAACATCCGTGATATGTGGCTCCCCGCTGATGACCCTGTAGCTGGACAACTGAAGGCACCGGCGGAGGTGCGGCAGACAGTAATGCCCAGCAGGTCTGGACATTTACCTGTGCATCTGAGTGGATTTACCTCTTTTGTGCATTAACTGCATTGCTGACGAATGTCAGGCATATTTCTATGACAGTGACACTCCTTTTATACATATGGAAAATGTGGTTCAGGATTTGGATGTAGCCTCCATTAAAATGATAGTGAATTTAAGTATTATTAATAATTTTCATTTACTGACACACAAATCATGGCTAGTATTAACAGTGATTGTATCAGCACACACTTCACTTCTACCGATCGATTTTGAATAATTAAATTAATTTATTGGAACATGAAAAAATTAAACCAAAATATTTCTAAATTTAAATTACACTTCGAAACAAAAGTGGACCAAAAAAACAAAACAAAAACAAAAACAAAAAAACAAATCCAAACATTTTACCCTCTTTAACTTCTTTCACCTGCACCTTTTGCTTTGACTTAAAAATCACTCTATGACAACAGGTGGAAAAATACCAACACAAATTAGATCATAAATACAATTGTAAATATTAATGTAATAATAATCATTGAAAAATAGACCATGACCTCTAGATAGTTTAACACAAATCTAAAACATTTTTGTTTTCATAAAAATTATTGTCAGGGACATAATTTGATGTTCCACTATATTTTCAGAGTTTGGACATTAAATGTATTATCACCTGCTAGTGTAATCTCCAAACCTCAAATGCAGGAACTGAATTTAGACTTTATGCTGAAAACAGATCAGCTTTTGAAACGTCTTAGCTCAATTACCTATTTCTCAGGAAAATAGCAAATTGTACCACTTCATAAACGTACAATACACACAGTTTGCGTGCATTCACCCACAGATAGCGCAAACACTCCCACTCACGGCCACTTGCGCTTTATATAAAATAGAGCCCTTTATCTACTGTACATCTGCATTCTTCAAAAATCTCTTATGTACAATAGTAGAA
The DNA here is from genome assembly GCF_019703515.2 of Myxocyprinus asiaticus. Taxonomy (NCBI): domain Eukaryota; kingdom Metazoa; phylum Chordata; class Actinopteri; order Cypriniformes; family Catostomidae; genus Myxocyprinus; species Myxocyprinus asiaticus. The sequence continues at coordinate 41,580,575 of NC_059373.1, forward strand.
AGATAGCCATATGGCCATAAATATAATATTAATAAATCAGTATTTCCCATTTATCCACACTATAAATGTGACATCTGTTTATCAATCAGCACATGAGAAGTGCCTCTATAAATGTGTTCACAGCACAACTCACAGTGAGTTTCCTGAGATTAAGAACTACACAGGTGCACAGCAGACACCAGTGTGTGTTTAATACTGCTGTTGGACTTAAGACTCTTTCTCAGTCTCTGTGTGTGAGTGTGAGAGGACGTGTCTGGTGTCCTGTTGGTGTTGTTTTACAGTCTGGCTGTGAGTGCTAGTAGATGTTTCATCCGCTCTCACTGCAGCACTGCCTTTGCTGATCTCTCAGCAGTCCAAGTCAAAGCCAAGTCTGAAGTCATAGGAGGAATTTCACTGAGGATGAATTTCAGCCAGAATTAGTACCTGATTCATTAAAAGAATTATGTGGATGTGGCGCAAACAATATCTGTGCTCAACATGATTTTCACATGCAATCCCTGATCTTGTGTGTTTGTTCTCTATGTAGCGGAGGATACAGCAGACCACCGCTACTGGGCATCACTCCACTACTGTTATTCAGACTCCTGATTCGTCTCTTAAATATGCCGAAGGTGTGCTTGACAGCAATCAGATTTATGGTATTCACCTGTTGGACGATAGAATGGGTAAAAAAAAATCCCATCTTACATTGAAGGAGGGACTTGAGCCATAATGACTTTGGCAAGAAAACAACAATTCCAGACCATCCTAGCAATCATATGTTAGCAACTGCATAGCAACGCACTAAAAACACTCAGAACACCTATTACATCATCATAATGGTATGTTTTGCACTTGCAAGCACCACTTACATTTGGAGAATTGATAGTAAAAAAATTACTTAAATATTGATTTGTTTCTCAACCACTCCTATTTTATCGTTTCTGAAAATATGGATTTAACCATAGGAGTCTTATGGATTATTATTTATGATAAAGGCAGCATATGTCTCCTCCCTGCCCAGTAGGTGTCGATATGCACAAAGAATGTGAGTCACCAAAAACAAAAGAAGAAAATGAAAGTGGAGATTTACAGCAATTTTTTTTTTATTTATTTATTTTTTGATCTGATTGATCTGTTTTCACCCACACCTAACATATTGCTTCTGAAGCTATGGATTTAACAACTGGAGTCTTATGGATTACTTTTATGTGCTTTTTGAAGCTTTAAAGGTTTGTCACCATTCACTTGCATTGTATGGACCTACAGAGCAGAGATATTCTTCTAAAAATATTTATTTGTGTTCAGCTGAATAAAGAAAGTCATACACATCTGGGACGGCACGAGGGTGAGTAAATGATGAGAGAATTTTAATTTTTGCATGAACTATCCCTTTGAATATGAGCAAGATCATTGAGCCCTAGGAGAAACAAGCAATCATGCATTATTTTGCATGTTCTACTCTAATTACATCACAGATTCTCCATTATTACTCCTCTCACTGCTGCCAAACAATCTTCATTAGACACATTATAGCAATCTATGTTTAAAAGCCTTCTGTCCACTTAACAAAATAATCAATATCATTTTTAACAATTGTGGCATTAATCACAGTTAACATGCTTCACACAGTATAATGGAGCACAGATATGTTCCTTTTCATCAAGACATTTTGAGTGTGCACAGTTCTAGGTATCGCAATCCAGTCCTTGTTACAAATATGTAATCAGTAGTGACTCCAGATGAAACTAATTCATCTTTACAGCACCAGCCCATCAGGGGTGTTGTGAAAAATAATGATGTGAAGAATTGTTGTGTCTTCCAAAGTCTATCAAGGCAGACAAAGCCTTTTTTTTCTTCTTCAAAAAAGATTTTATGCTGTAGTTACTGTCATTCCTAGTGTGCATGAAAGGGAAACAGTCCTACAAACTCTTAATTATGGAGTTGTTAGAAAAAGATACCCCCTTTTTATTTGAATATATTTTTATAATAACATTGCTCTCTTAATCAGCTACAACACAGAGACACAAAGGTGTCTTTTGCAGTGATGTGCGACCTTGTAATCGTGTCGCAGGTAATTGAGTCTTCAGTGTCCCAATATTATTAATATTAAAAGAATTTGAGGTCAAATGTTTTTAAAGTACAGATGAGCATTGCAGCGCTTGTTAATGGTCAATAAAAGATTTGTGCTTCTCTATAATAGCTCAGTGGATAATAATTAGATTTTTGTTTTTGTTATCTGAGCCCTTTGATGCAAACGTAGTAGCAAATATGCAATAGATTTATTGCTTAATTATAAATAATGTTAAACTTACAGTACATCACGTCTAGTTGAAATATAATTTCTGAGCATTTGTGTTGATGAATAGTCACTAAAGTTGTATTACATTCTCTTAAACTGTGCAAATCTGTATTAATGCTTGATAACAGGACTACATCAGTATTCTAATCCTATTTCTGTGGCTTCTGTAAAACACATCTTATAGATCTCTCGTCTACAGGCCTATTCACACTGAGAGCAAATATTTGCTGTGAATGTTTGGCATGAAGACTTTGAATGGAAACAATGCATTACAATTAACCTCGTCACACCAGGAATTAAATTGATCAGACAAAGCAAAGCAAAGCTTACTGACCCAAGACAAAGTGAAAAGTGATTTTTTTTTTTTTTTTCGTATTGTGGTCAAATCATCCTGGCAGCGGTTAATATCACTTTTAAAGCCATAAGAGTAACAAACAAGTGCAGTAAAAAGAAGTTATATGAAGAGCACATGCTGACAAAATGAGAATGTGTTTGTTTTTGTTTTTTTGTTATTAACATTTTTCATTGATTCAAAGAAAATAACACAACAGAGAAAAACACTGCACATACACACCAAATCAACATTTAACTTTTAACCCTCACTAATATCCCTACCCAAACACCAGCCCCACCCAACCCCAAAGAACACCCCTGTGGTCACATAAAATAATACATACACAAAAAATAAATAAATAAACAAATAAAATAAAATATATAATAAACATGCATAATTTAACTAAACTTCTCTCTCCTCATCCCTTCCCCGAGAGTCCCCCAAAACCACCAAATACCTACCCCACTTCCTGAAAAACAAGTCCCCCAACTCCAGCCTTCTACCGTCATCTCCTCAAAAGCCGCCACCCTCCCCATCTCCGCACACCACTCCGGAAATGGTGGCGCTCCGTCCAACTTCCAACCCCTTAAAATAATTTGTCTGCCAATCATCATGCTAGTCAGAACCCAATTTTTTATATATTTGTCCCCCAAATTTATAACTGCCCCATCGCCCAAAATACAAAGTCTGGGGCAAAGTAAAATTTGAGTGCCCAAAACGTCACACAAATAATTCTGAACCTTAACCAAAAATCTTGGATCTTAACACATCCCCAAAAGACATGTGTTGTGTCTCCAACTTCTGATTGGCATCGCCTGTTTCCTTTGTCAGTCTTTACCTGTATTACGCTGTGCTCTGTACCTTTGTTCCCTGTGTTTTGTTTCTTTATGTTCTGAGTTACCTGGTTTACTTTTGTTTTATTAAAGACGCTGCATTTAGATCCTCCATTCTCTCCTGACTCGTTACAGAAAGACTGACCCCCTCCGAAATGGATCTAGCAGCGTTCTTTATCCATTTGAGCCAAGCAAACTTACCAATTAGGGAATACTCTCATCTGATTAGCACCGTCGCCAGATACACGGAATTTACCGATTCACACCTGAAATCCCTGTATCAGATTGGACTCATAGCTCACAAGTGGAGGGAATTGCCAGAGACCGGAGATTATACATGGGAGGAATATGAAGAGTTAATATTAGAGACATTTGCTTCAGAGGATCCTCCTCTCTCAATCCCAGTTCTGGTTTTCGAGTCTTCCATGCCTGAGTCCGCTCCACTCCATGTCACAGCAACACCTCAGCCTGCTCCATACCATGTCACAGTCAAACCTCAGCCTGCTCCACGTCATGTCACAGCTACGCTTGAGTCTGCTCCATGCCATGTCACAGCTACGCCTGAGTCTGCTCCACGCCATGTCACAGCTATGCCTGAGTCTACTTCACGCCATGTCACAGCTACGCCTGAGTCTGCTCCACGCCATGTCACCACCAGTTTAAGTCTACTCCATGCCATGTCACAGTCAAGCCTCCCACGGCCCTTGTTTCCAAGTTAAATTATCCACCACTTATGTCGGTGCGTAGGGTCACGAAGACCCTTCCTCACAGCTTGTCAGTACCTATGCCTGCCATGGCCAATGAGCCAATGCCCATGCCTGCCCCAGCCAACGAGCCAACGCCCACGCCTGCTACGGCCAACAAGTCAACGGCCATGCCTGCCACGGCCAACAAGCCAGCGGCCACGCCTGCCACGGCCAACGAGCCAATGCACTCGCCTGCCACAGCCAATGAGCCAACACCCACGCCCACGCCTGCCAACGAGCCAATGCCCACGCCTGCCACGGCCAACGAGCCAACGCCCATACCTGCCACGGCCAACAAGCTGGAAGCCTCGTCTGTCCCAGAGCCAGGGTTGCCAGCCTCGTCCATCCTAGAGCCTGCGTTGCCAGCCTCGTCCATCCCAGAGCCTGCGTTGCCAGCCTCATCTGTCCCAGAGCCTGCATTGCCAGCCTCGACTGTCCCAGAGCCTGCGTTGCCAACTTCGGCCATCCAGAGGAGGAGGAAGAGAAGAAAAGTTTCTGTTCCCAAGTCTCATCCCGTGTACATGACCACGGAGGTCGTTTCCAAGTCTCTGCCCATGCCCACGACTACAGAGGTCATTTCCAAGTCGCTGCCCATGTTCACAACCACGGAGGTCGTTCCCGAGTCTCTGCCCATGCCCACGACTACAGAGGTTGTTCCCAAGTCTCTTCCCATGTACACGACCACGGAGGTCGTTTTCAAGTCTCTGCCCATGCCCACGACTACAGAGGTCGTTCCCAAGGCTCCGCCCGCTCCCCCAGAGACTATCCCCCCAGCGGCTCTGCCCGCTCCCCCAGAGACTGTTCCTCCAGTGGCTCCACCCGCTCCCCCAGAGACTATTCCCCCAGCGGCTCCGCCCACTCCCCCAGAGACTATTCCTCCAGCGGCTCCACCTGCTCCCCCAGAGACTATTCCTCCAGCAGCTCCGCCGCCTGACCCAGTCCCTGTCCTGCGGCCACCTTCGGCCATCCAGAGGAGGAGGAAGAGAAGAAAAGTTTCTGTTCCCAAGTCTCTTCCCGTGTACATGACCACAGAGGTCTTTTCCAAGTCTCTGCCCATGCCCACAACTACAGAGGTCGTTCCCAAGTCCCTTCCCATGTACACGACCACGGAGGTCGTTTCCAAGTCTCTGCCCATGTTCACGACCAGGTCGATCTGCTCTGGTCTCCCTGGTCTCCTGGCCGTCCACATGATCTGCTCTGGTCTCCTTGGTCTCCTGGCTGTCTGCCTGATCTGCTCTGGTCTCCCTGGTCTCCTGGTCATCTGCCTGATCTGCTCTGGTCTCCTTGGTCTCCTGGCTGTCCGCCTGATCTGCTCTGGTCTCCTTGGTCTCCTGGCCGTCTGCCTGATCTGCTCGGGTCTCCCTGGTCTCCTGGCCGTCCGCCTGATCTGCTCTGGTCTCCCTGGTCTCCTGGCCATCCGCCTGATCTGCTCTGACCTCCCTGTTCTCCTGGCCGTCTGCCTGATCTGCTCTGGTCTCCTGGCCGTCCGCATGATCTGCTCTGGTCTCCTTGGTCTCCTGGCTGTCCGCCTGATCTGCTCTGGTCTCCCTGGTCTCCTGGCCGTCCGCCTGATCTGCTCTGGTCTCCCTGGTCTCCTGGACGTCCACCTGATCTGCTCTGGTCTCCCTGGTCTCCTGGCCACCCGCCTGATCTGCCCTGGTCTACTTGGTCCTCCGAGACTGCAGCGTCACCCTGGCTCTCCATCCTTCTGGCTCCACCTTGGTTTCAAGCCTCCCTGACTTTGCCTTGTTCCTCTGCTCCCCTTGCCCCTTGTGCCCCCTTGAACTACCTGTTTTCCCCCACACCCTATGGACAATTTGTTTTTGTTTTTTTGTTTTTTTTGGGGGGGGGGGGGGCTCTGTCACATATTCCCTGTTTTTTGTATTGACTTATATTGAAATTCTTGTTTAGTTCCCATGTTTCTGTTTCATGTTAGTTTGTAGTCCTTTTGTAGATTCATTTTATGATTGGTTTTCCCCTGACTGTTTCCACAGGTGTTCCTCATTCCCTTGTTTGCCCCTGTGTATTTAAGCCCTTGTTTTCCCTGTTTCCTTTGTAAGTATTTACCTGTATTACGCTGTGCTCTGTACGTTTGTTCCCTGTGTTTTGTTTCTATATGTTCTGAGTTACCTGGTTTACTTTTGTTTTATTAAAGACGCTGCATTTAGATCCTCCATTCTCTCCTGACTCGTTATAGTACCGCTGCTACGGGGTGTCTATAAAGTAACTTAATCCAACCAATAAATGTACTCCCAAACCCATACATTTCCAAAATCTTCAAAAGATAATCCCATTCTACCATATCAAATGCCTTTTCAGCATCAAGTGAGATAGCAGCGACCGGAGACTGATCATTTGCTACTGACCACATGATATTGATGAAACGCCTAATGTTATCAGAAGAGCTACGGCCCTGAATAAACCCCACCTGATCTATATGTATAAGAGATGTCATAACTTTATTTAATCGGTTAGCCAAAATTTTTGACAAACTTTTTACATCTAGCTGGATCAGGGAAATTGGATGGTAACTTTTACACTCGCTTGGATCTTTGTCCTTTTTAAGAATCAGACTGATCCGGGCTTGTGTCATGGTTGGGGCAAGATTTCCATTTTTTAATGATTCTGTATAAACTTCTAACAAAAGTGGAGCCAATTCTGTAGCATAAGATCAAAAAAATTCAGTGGCAAAACCATCTAGTCCTGGAGCCTTGCCTGCAAGTAAGGCCTTAATTACCTCGTCAAGCTCCTCCAAGGTTATCTCAGAATCAAGATAATTTTTTTGCTCAGCCATCAATTTAGTGAGTTCTAATGGTTCCACAAATGTTCTAATATCCACATCAGTAGACGAAGACATGGAACTATAAATTTCAAGAGAGAACACTTTGAAGGCATTATTAATATCAATGGCTGAGGTACAAATTTCACCACCAGCAGATTTCACTGAGGAATGGTAGAAAAAGAATCTCTCTGCTTTATTTATCTAGCCAAAAGCTTCCCTGCTTTGTCCTCAGACTCAAAGTATGTCTTGCCCTGAATAACCAAAACTCCACTTTCCACGACAAAATAGTATTATATCTGTATCGGGTCAATTCCATCAGATGACATTCGACATTCAGCTCTGCCTCTGCACTTTTAATATTCCCTTCTCGTGCATTGGATTTTTTGGTAAATGAGGCATACTGTATGATCCGACCCCTAAGAACCGCCTTAAGTGCCTCCCAAGCCACACCCACAGATGATACTGAGGACCAGTTGGTCTCCATATAAACAATGATTTCAGTCTTTACCATTTGTTGGAAATTAGGATTTTGCTAAAGGGATACATTAAAGCGCCAACTATGTGATTTATTTTTCTCTTTATGTGGCAACATCTCTAAACTCACCAGGGTGTGATCTGAGACTAAGATGTTTCCAATTGAGCAATCCACAACAGATGAAATGAGGGACTTAGATATATATATAAAATAACTATTCTAGAAAAAATCTTATGGACTGATGAAAAAAATTTATAGTCCCTACCAGATGGGTTCAGAAGTCACAGGACCAAGATTTTTACACATCCTGTGAAGCGTCAATGTTGCTCTAGGGGGCTTACACACTTTTGCTTCACTATGATCAAGGACTGAGTCCATCAAAAGATTAAAGTCTCCTCCCAATATTATATCATGAGGGGTGCCTGCGGCTTGCAAAATCCCTTCAAGATCAATAAAAAACCTTGATCATCAAAGTTTGGCACGTAAATATTAGCCAAAACCAACCTTTGCCCCTGAATTTCTGCTAAAACAATAATGATTCTCCCTAATTTATCTTTAATCTGCTTGAGAGATTTTAATTGTAGATACTTACTTATCAATGTAATGACTCCCCTGCTCTTACTTGAGCCAGCACTAAAGAAAACACGTCCACCCCATATCTTCCCAAATTTTTCAGCTTCCTGTGAGGAAAGGTGTGTTTCTTGAAGAAACACTATATCACATTTCTTACGCTTAAGAAAAGAAATAACCTTCCTTCCCTATCTGTCACTCAATCGATGTTGTGTCGATGTAGTGACACTAGGGGTCACTCTTGGGAGCCCGAGACACCTCTGATCTTTAATAAAAGGCCAATGAAAATTGGCGAGTGGTATTTGCATACCACTCCCCCAGATATACGGATATAAAAGGAGCTGGTATGTAACCACTCATTCAGATTTTCTCTTCGGAGCTGAACAGTCATGCTCATTGAGCTGAATATTACTGTTCATTCACCTCTGCTGGATCTGACGGCGCATTTCAGCGGCTTCTCCCTCCTCTGCACTGGTGCACTGCAGAGAACGCCCCTGGGTGCTTCGGCAGAAAAACTACAGAGTATATTTTCTGAAAGAGCCTTTTTCCCCTCTAAAAGAGTATATATTTCTCTAAAAGAGCACACACACGGAACGTCTTTTTAAAGATGCGTCTTTTCAAAGATGCCTTTCCGATTGTGTGTTATTCCTGGTTGCGGTCGTTATCTCTCAACTTCGGATGGTCATGATCGCTGTCTTTCGTGTCTGGGCGTGACCCACATGGAGGCAGCGTTTGTGAATGGTTTATGTTCTCACTGCGAGAACATAACCATGGCAACGTTGCGGTCGCGGCAAGCCACCCCAGCGGCTCCCCGCCTCGGTCCTTCTACCTACGGGTATGAGGCCAGCGCGGCTAGCACTGGGGGCGATTTGGGAACCCCAATGGGATCGTCTCCGCTGCGTATCCCCCCGCAGACCTCCCATTCCCCAGCACGCTCGTCTGCCCCAATCGGGCTTCCGAATGAGCTTCTTGTTCGGAGCCCGTGAAGATGATGAGCTCTCGAGCGCAGCATCGGAGAGCGGGCTTGTCCAGTCGGACGCAGAAGCCTCAGCTGGGCTTCCCCCTTCGGGGACAATCGCCCAGTCACAGGCCGATGCCGAAATGATGGACATGCTTTCCCGGGCGGCCGCGAGCGCTGGGTTAGAGTGGAACCCTCCGCTCAAAGCAGCCGCGCCCCGCTCCAGTGCCATTCTTCCCGGAAGTGCATGAGGAGCTGACAAAGTCGTGGGAGGCACCTTTTACTGCCCGGCCCCGACTCCGCAGTTCCCCCGCTCTCACTACCCTCGATGGCGGGGCAGCCAAGGGTTATAAGGCGATTCCCCTGGTGGATAAGGCGCTCGCGGTGCGCCAGCACCTGGCGTGGACACCCTAAGCTCCCGTCCAAGCCCTGTAGGCTCACGTCGTCCCTGACGGCTGAAGCCTACAGTGCTGCTGGACAAGCCGCCTCTGTCCTGCACGTCATGGCTCTACTGCAGGTCCACCAAGCCAAGGCGCTGAAAGAACTGCACAAGGGTAGTTCTGCCCCAGATTTGATGCAGGAACTGCGCTTGGTGACCGACCTCACTCTCCAGACGACGAAGGTCACGGCGCGGTCTCTCGGGCGGACGATGGCCACACTAGTAGTCCAGGAGCGCCACCTTTGGCTCAACCTGGTCGAGATGGGCGAGGCCGACAAGACACGGTTCCTTGCTGCCCCCATTTCCCAGGCGGGCCTATTCAGCGACACCGTCGAGGACTTTGCCCAGCAGTTCTCGACGGTGAAGCAGCAGACGGAGGCAATCCAGCATATCCTGCCCCGCCGTGGCTCAAGATCCCACACCACATCTGCTCGTCGCCAAGGGCGTCCCCCTGCGGTGACTGCATAGGCTCCACCGCAGCCCGCCCCTTCGGCCTGGCCCCGGCATGGAGCCCACTGCCGTCACCACCCGTTTCACAGCCGGCACCGAAGAACCCACGGAGGTCCTTGAAGCGCCCCTGAGACGGGTGACCCAGGGACGAGGGAACCCACTCACATGGAGCTGGTAGGAAGACCACTCCATCCCCCGGTGGAGGGCCGGGTGGAAAATCTTTTGTTGCCTTTTTGTTTGATTTCGCCGCACGCCCGAGTGGCTGCAGTACCCAACAGTTCAGCAAAAGAGCAGCTTCCTTCCTCCCTGGGTCACATACCCGGTGCGTACGGTCGTCACCACGACTACTGTCCACGGGCTTTTTCTTGCAGGATTGGTGCTCCAGTGGTGCCCTTCCTGCCCCTGAGCACCCAGCTGTGGCACACAGCCACCCCCGATGTGGCAGTCTCCACGGGTTACGAGGACAGGCCTCTTCCTCCCCCGTCCCAGGCTGTTCCGGGGTGGTCACAAGGAGCCAAGTAAGTGCTTCGATGTCCCTAGACTCAGCATGGCCATGACGTGCTGTGGCACCTCGCGCTCTGCCCTGCCGCGAGGCCCCACCTGCCGGTACGTCCAACAACGTTGTCCCCTTGGTCCCCCTCGCGCGGAATTTGGACGCGTGGCTCGTGCTGTCCAATCCATCGCGATGGCTGATCCGGACCGTCCGACTCGGCTACGCAATTCATTTTGCCAGGCGCCCGCCCAGGTTCAGCGGTATTCATTTCACCTTGGTCAAGGGCGAAAACGCCGTCACCCTGCGCGTGGAGATCGCGATACGCTCCCAAGCTACCCTCCTATGGAAGGACGCAATAGAACCTGTCCCTCCAGACGAGATGAAGAAAGGGTTTTACAGCCCCTACTTCATCGTACCGAGAAAAGGCGGTGGGTTGCGGCCAATCTTGGACCTGCGAGTACTGAACCGGGCTTTACACAGACTCCCGTTCAAGATGCTGATGCAAAAACACATTCTGGCGAGCGTCGGCATCAAGATTGGTTCGCGGCGGTAGACCTGAAGGATGCGTACTTCCATGTCTCGATCCTTTCTCAACGCAGACCCTTCCTGCGGTTCGCATTCGAGGGTCAGGCGTATCAGTACAAAGTCCTCCCTTTCGGCCTGTCCCTGTCTCCTCGCATCTTTACGAAGATCGCAGAGGCTGCCCTTGCCCCATTAAGGGAGGTGGGCATTCGCATTCTCAACAATCTCGATGACTGGCTAAACCTAGCTCACTCTCGAGACATGTTGTGCGCACACAGGTACCTGGTGCTCTCACACCTCAGCCGACTAGGGCTTTGGGTCAACTGGGAAAAGAGCAAGCTACTCCTGGTTCAGAGCATCTCTTTTCTCGGATTGGAGTTTGACTCAGTCTCCTTGACAGCGCGCCTTATGAACGAGTGCGCCCAGTCGGTGCTGGCCTGTTTGAAGGCGTTCAAACAGGGAACAGCGGTTCCACTGAAACTTTTTCAGAGGTTCCTGGGGCATATGGCATCCTTGGCAGTGGCCACCCCGCTCGGGTTGATGCATATGAGGCTGCTTCAGCACTGGCTCCAGACTCGAGTCCCGAGATGGGCATGGTGCCACGGGACACATCGCGTGGCCATCACGTCGGTCTGTCACCGTCTTTTCAGCCCTTGGACCAACCTCTCGTTTCTACGAGCAGGTGTTCCTCTAGAACTGGTCTCCAGGCACGTCGTGGTCGCCTCCAAAACGGGCTGGGGCGCTGTTTGCAATGGGCACGCAGCCGCCGGCCTCTGGACGGGCCCGTGACTGCATTGGCACATCAACTGCCTCGAGTTGTTGGCAATTCTGCTCGCCCTGCAGAGGTTCCGGCCATTGATCCAGGGCAAGCACGTTTTAGTTTGGACAGACAGCATGGCAACGGTAGCATATTTCAATCGCCAAGGCGGTCTGCACTCTCGTTGTATGACACAACTTGCCCGCTGTCTCCTCCTCTGGAGTCAGCAGCACTTCAAGTCGCTGCGAGCCACTCACATCCCGGGCAACCTCAACACTACAGCGGATGCGCTGTAACGGCAGGTTACCCTCAGGGGAGAGTGGAGACTCCCAAGAATCCTCCCACTGCCCGCTCTGGTACGCCCTCACTGAGGCTCCCCTCGGCATAGACGCGCTGGCACACAGCTTGCCCCCTGGCCTACGCAAATATGCGTTTCCCCCAGTGAGCCTGCTTGCATGGACCCTGTGCAAGGTCAGGGAGGACGAGGAGCAGGTCGTCCTGGTAGCACCCTACTGTGGCATGCAAATACCACTCGCCAATTTTCATTGGCCTTTTATCAAAGACCAGAGGTGTCTCGGGCTCCCAAGAGTGACCCCTAGTGTCACTACATTGACACAACATCTCGTTCCCTCCATCAGGGAACGGAGGTTACACAAGTAACCATGACGTTCTTTTTATGGGGTGCCCCAACCCATTCACATTCCACGTGGAGAAAGATAATATTAACATTTGACATTTTGATATAAAATAAAAATAAATTGTGTGTCAAAAACAAGATTATACGGACCACATTCCAACATTAGTGCAACAATCAAACCCGAACCTTCCCCCAGGGCACAAACAGAAAAAATAAAAACGTGCGCATTAACCCCGAGCACGACAGCGCCAACCGGCGTCAATCCCTTTAAATTTAAAAGGTCCATGTACGCCCCCGTGACAGCTTTGTCATCGGATTGCTCATGTCCGGTGCTTCTGCACAAATTTTGTGAGGCAAAATTACATAACAGAAAATACTTTGTAAAACAAACCCCAGCCAATAGGCAGAATAAACACAAAGAATGTGTAGATTAATTCACAGAACTGTCTGGAAGGTGTGTTCCTCCACAAAACAAATTCCAGCCAATATAAAGCTGTTCAGTTTCCTCAGACAGACAAACAAGTGTTCAGTGAGCCGGCTGTTTATGAGTGCCGCAGATGACGTAATCATTCCAATGTCCCGCAAAAGTACTCCACAAAACAAACTCCAGCCAACAGGAGGCATAAGCACAAAGAACGAACAGATTCATCCACAACTGTCCTGAAGCAGTGTTATTCCACAGAACAAACTCCTGCCTCTAGGCGGAACCAGCACAAAAAGAAACAAAACAGGCATCCCTGTTCCTTGGATGGTCAAGAGTGTATTGAGTGAGTCAAATTCATTCGGAGGCCACATAACAATATACACCATGACTTATTCAGTCAGTCAGCTTTATAAAAGGCATCCTTTGTGTGGGTATGTAGATATTTTGCGGCCATCCTTAGTATCCATCTCAATCTGGCCGGGAACTTCAGTGTAAAAGCGATCTTCCGTCCATGCAAAAGTTTCTTGAAGGAGTGTTATTCCACAAAACAAACTCCAGCTGCTAGGCGGAACCAACACAAACAGAAACAAAAATGGCGCCCAGCTTCCTCAGACAGCCAAGTGTAAGTACAGTGAGTTAATCCACTCTGGAGCTACATGAGAAACACCAAATGGCTTACTCGCCTATTGTTTCTATGAAGGACAGTGCTTGCTTGGGACACATAAATACTTTGCAGCCATCCTTAGTATCTATTCTCAGTTTGGCCAGAAACATCAGTGCAAAAGCGATCTTCCATTGATGTAAGAGTTTCTTACATTCCTTGAATCGATCGCATTTTTCAAAATGAAATTACGTGGTTCATTACAGGTATCGTGACAGTTCTGATATGAAATGTCCACTCAAGGGTGCAAAAAGCAAGTTAAATGTTCTCTCAAACAGATGATGTTTTAAAGGGATAGTTCAGCCATAAAATGAAAATTCTCTCATGATGTACTCACCCTCATGCCATCCCAGATGTGTATGACTTTCTTTCTTCTGCAGAACACAAATTAAGATATTTAGAAGAATATTTCAGCTCTGTAGATCCATACAATGCAAGTGAATGGGTGCCAAAATTTTGAAACTCCAAAATCTACATAAAGGTATCATAAAAGTAATCCATATGACTCCAGCGATTTAATCCATATGTTTAGACACAATATGATAGGTGTGGGTAAGAAACAGATCAATATTTATATACATTTTTTAAATAAAATAAATTTAAATAAAATACGATTTGGGATGGCATGTGGGTGAGTAAATGATGAGAGAATTTTCATTTTTGGGTAAACTGTTCCTTTAATTTGAAACCAGATTACACCCAATACTGGCCATTATACAAAGACATTTGACCACATAATGGAAGCCTTAAATCATAATCAAGTGTTCCAGAGAGGTGTGTTATATCTTGTATTAAAACATGAATTACTTAAGTGCTTTTTTGCTTCACTGTTGGTGTGAATAGACCGTACCAGTGTTTCACTCACACACACACACACACACCCACAAACCCATCCCCCTGTTCTCCTGCTGTTGAGCATGGTGGTCCTGACCCCTCCCCCATGTTCCATGTGCTCATCCCCTGAAGGGTCTAGGAGGTGCAGCTCATTATCATGACAGTTCATTAACCCCTCACATGCTCCTCATTCCCATCACAAACTCCTCCATGTGTCAATTTGGAGTAACAGCCTTTAACCTCTCACAATCTCTCTCTGAAATGTGTTACACTAGCTGTCATACTAGTCAATTTTTCCAGCTCTTCCAGGGTGAGAGACAGAGCTTGGATCAGCATCTACCAGCGGGAGGGAAATTAATCATTTGACCATCGGGACTCCCATTTAATTCATAAAGTGACCAATGATCACAAACAATGATTGTTCCTAACCTGGCCTCATAAAATTAAGTTACTAATGTCAGGTATGGAGAGAACAGGCTAAGACTCAATCACAGGATTAAACACAAAAAGTTTATTTACAATGGGCAAAAATGTGAAGTACCCCTGTAGGGCAAAAAAAAAAAACAGTACAAGGACAGGGTCACAGGCAGACTGGCTCAAGACAGGGAGTTGAATGGAGGAGCTGGTCAGGTGGCTGAACTGGAGGGGCAGACAATGAGCCACAACTGGCAATCAGGCAACCAGGACAGGCAGACAGAGTCAGACTGGCAGCCAGAGAGAAGGGTAGACAGGGAAATGGTACCACCAGGCAGGACTGAAGGGAAGGCCTCTCAGGCAATGTGACCAAGCACCAACCATGCAGGAACCACCAGGAACTGGAAAAAAACAAGCAAACAGACCAACAAGACCAACAGAAATTAAAGATAGCAGACCTACAAGACTGACTGTAGTTCAGAGAGCACCAAACCAAACACATTGACAGGGCATGAAACCACAATGAACTGGCACAAGACAGAGCATGCAGAGAGATTAAATAGGGAAGCAGACAAGGAGGGTAATGAAGAAAGGCAGGTGTAACTTATGAACTTATAACAAGGCAAAAAAGGGGGTGGGGTTATCACTAAAGACAGTACTGACACGAGAGTACATTACAATGAAAAAACCAACAAAGCCATGTGCGCTCACAGAACATGAGAGACAAAACAGGGTGTCAGGACACTGCCACAAAAACTAGAAACGATACCAACAGAAGTGGCAGGATACTGACAGTAAATATATTTTTTATTTTATATTATTTTATTATTATATTATTATATTATTAATTGTGTTGAATTTTCTAACAATGATCTAACAATGCAAAATTAATGGCAGCATTAAAGTGACGTCACTTTTTCTCGCAGCTAATAATATAATAATAATAATATAAAAATAGAATAAAAATAAAAAGTGGATAGAAAAGAAAGTATATATAGAAATACACTATAAGACAATATCTATCTATATATATATATATAGGGGGCAACCAATAATCCTCTCAGCAGTCCAAACTGTCCTTTGTAGTCTTCTGATATCTGATTTTGTAGCTGCACCAAACCAGACAGTTACTGATGTGCAGAGGACACACTCAATGACTGCTGAGTAGAACTGTATCAGCAGCACCTGCTGGTGAAGAAAGTACAACCTCTGCTGGGCCTTTTTCACAATGGAGTCAGTGTGGGTCTCCCACTTCAGGTCCTGTGAGATGGTAGTGCTCAGGAACCTGAAGGACTGCACTGCTGCAAACAGTGCTGTTTAGAATGGTGTGTGTGTGTGTGGGGGGGGGGGGGGGGGGGGGGACAATCATCTCCACCGTTTTGAGCGTGTTCAGCTCCAGGTTGTTTTGACTACACCAGTGAGCAAGCTGTTCAACCTCCCTTCTGTATACAGACTCCTCATCATCTTGGATTAGGTAGATGACAGTAGTGTCATCTGGAAACTTCAGGAGCTTGACAGAGGGTTCCTTGGTGGTGCAGTCATTTGTATACAGGGAGAAGAGTAGTGGGGAGAGCACACATCCCTGGGGGGTACCAGTGCTGATTGTGCATGTGCTGGAAGTGAATTTCCCCTGTCTCACAAGCTGCTGCCTGTCCGTCAGAAAGCTGGTGACCCACTGACAGATAGACATGGGAACAGAGATTTGGTGTAATTTAGTCTGGAGAATAGCTGGGATGATGGTGTTGAATGCCAAACTGAATTCCACAAAAAGGATCCTTGCATATGTCCCTGGTCTGTCCAGATGTTGCAGGATATGATGCAATCCCATGTTGACTCCATCATCCACAGACCTCTTTGCTCGATAAGCAAATTGAAGGGGATCTAGAAAGGGTCCAGTGATGTCCTTCAGGTGGGCCAACACCAGTCTCTCAAATTACTTCATGACAACAGACATCAGAGCGATGGGTCTGTAGTCATTAAGTCCTGTGATTTTGGGTTTCTTTGGGATAGGAATGATGATTGAGCATTTGAAGCAGCATGGGACTTCACAATGCTCCAGTGATCTATTGAAGATCAGTGTGAAGATGGGGGCCAGCTGGTTAGCACATGATTTTAGACAAGTGGGTGAAACACTGTCCGGGCCCTGTGTTTTCCTTGTCTTTTGTTTTCGGAAGCCATGGCACATCTCCTCTTCACAGATCTGAAGTGCAGGTTGAGTAGCAAGAGGGGAATTGCAGGAGGTGTTGATGTTTGTGTGAAGGTCAGAGCGAGTGAGGGGTGTGAGATTGGGCCTTTCAAATCTACAGTAGAACACATTCAGGTCATCAGCCAGTTGTTGGTTCCCTACAGTGTTGGGGGATGGTGTCCTGTAGTTAGTAAATTGTTTCAGGCCACTCCACACTGATGCAGGGTCATTAGCTGAAAACTTATTTTTCAGCTTATCAGAATAGCTTTTTTAGCCACTCCGATTTCCTTATTCAGTGTGTTCCTAGCCTGATTGTACAAGATTTTATCCCCACTTCTGTAAGTATCCTCTTTTGCCTGACGAAGCTGCCTGAGTTTTGCTGTAAACCACGGTTTGTCATTGTTGTGTTAAATAAGTCCTAGTAGGAATGCACATATCCTCACAGAAACTGATATATGATTTCACAGTATCTGTGAGCTTGTCCAGATCGGTGTCTGCAGCCTCAAATGCACTTCAATCAGTGCAGTCAAAAAAGGCTTGTAGTTCCAGCTCTGCTTCATTGGTCCATCTCTTTACAGTCTTTACAATTTTATTTTCTGCCTGTGGGTTGTCAGAAGCTGTTGGACAGCTGTCCGTAACTCTCTCTCTGTCACACTGCCATCTCCGGCCGGCATTATCCCTCTCGGGATTAATCAGCCTAATTAGGGGCCGGGTGTGTGGAATCACGACCCGGCCCCGCCCTCCACCCAGCCACATTCCTCCCTCATTCTCCCAGGCAGGGGAGCCCCCGGCATGACGTACATCCCCCTCCCCCCCTTTCCCTGGGGGGAGGCGTGCCCTTCTGGCCCCATCTGCTGGCAGGTCATCCCTGCCTTCCTGTATCTGGGAGGGTGACAAGGGGAGGGGAAAAAAAATAAAAACGAGAGGGAAAAGTCAACACGGAGCGACAGCGGGAGAGAGAGAGGAGAGAGAGAGAGAAAAACATTTACTCACCAGTTCTCTGATACGCCGTAGCTTGGTCCTCGGCCACTCCTTCACCCTCTAGTGGACGACAGCTGCGCCTCCCTGGGCGGATTGGAGGCAGTCCTCCGGCCCCTGGTGGACAGAATGCCCCGCAGCATTTTCGGTGGATGGAAGGGGTCTCCCCTGCCCCTGGCAGCGGTTCTCCATGCTCCAGGCGGTCGGCTAGGAGCCCCCTCCTCCCCTTGTGGTCGGCGGCCATTCCTCTGCTCTCAGGTGGCTGGGCTCATCTGTCCCCCAGTGGATGGCCACGGCTGCTCCATTGTGGTGGATGGTAGTGGCGAGGACTCTGCTACGGCGCATCCCTCCTCCTTCCCGGGTTTCGGCACCAGTGTAACACAGTTCAATAGAAAGGAGGAGGCGAGAACCGGCTTGACAATATAAATAATATTTTAATAATGAACTTAACCAAAAAGACAAACACACACAGGTGTCGGACAGCTGTCCGTAACTCTCTCTCTGTCACACTGCCGTCTCCGGTCGGCTTTATCCCTCTCGGGCTTACTCAGCCCAATTAGGGTCCGGGTGTACAGAATCACGACCCGGTCCCGCCCTCCGCCCTGCCACAGCATCCTTTATTGTTGTGTAGCAATGATCCAGTATATTGCTGTCTCTGGTTGGGTATGTAAGGTGCTGTTTGTATTTGGGCAGTTCATGTGTGAGGTTTGCTTTGTTAAAATCCCCAAGAATAATAATAACTGAGTCCGGGTATTGTTGTTCTGGATCTGTGATTTGATTAGCCAGCTGTTGCAGTGCTGCATTCACACATGCATGTGGAGGAATATAAACACTCACCAGAATAAACAAGAAAACTCCCGAGGTGAGTAGAAAGGCTTGCAGTTAATAAAGAGGGCTTCCAAATTAGGACAGCACATCTTCTTTAACGTTGTTACATCTGTACACCAATGTTCACTGATGTAAAAGCATGTTTTTACATCACTTTTATCTATTACAATGTGTTAAAATTATGACATACTAGGTGTTATTTAAGAATAACATCGTACTATGTGCATTTCCAGTTTAATTGTATCCAAATCTATGATGTTTTAAAGATAATTGACATGTGTACAGATAGCTGACATGTCTGACAATGCCCAACTCCCAATGCTCTCTAAGTCGTCATGGTGGCGTAGTGACTTGCCTCAATCTGGGTGGTGGAGGACGAATCTCAGTTGCCTCTGCGTCTGAGACCGTCAGTCTGCGCATCTTATCATGTGGCTTGTTGAGCACATTGCCGTGGAGACACAGCACCTGTGGAGGCTTCACGCTATTCTCCGTGGCATCCATGCACAACTCACCACATGCCCCACCAAGAGTGAGAACCACACATTATAGTTTTATATATATGTGACTCTACCCTCCCTAGCAAGCGGGCCAATTTGGTTGCTTAGGAGACCTGGCTGGAGTCACTCAGCACACCCTGGATTCGAACTCGCGACTCCAGGGGTGATAGTCAGCGTCTTTACTCGCTGAACTACCCAGACCCTGATAGGTGACATGTCTAAATAAATGAGCAAAGACCCAGAAGTGTTTTTATCCGTGCTCTCCACCTTTGACTTTAGAGAAATGAAGCTGTGTCACTTGAAAGATAAAACATTATTAAAAGAAAAATTACACTTAGGCTCTGGTCAAACAGCAGTATCACCTTTTCATGATTTATAATTAGAAAAAAAAAATTAGCCGGCTTTTGCCGCATCCCACATCGCAGCACATTGAAGGTAGATGCAGAATCCTTTTTACATAAGGATACTACAAGCTTAGCCTAAAATAGCATAACGTGGATGTCCCATAGGCATTCTATGGTCGGTACACTGGCGAGGCAGTCATACAGTTACGTGAATTGGTATACAGAAAAAAATGCTACAATGTCAGCCTTTTTCAATAAATGAAAACAGTTGCTTCATAGGTATTAGTTGTTTAATTATCCTCCTGAAAATCTAAATGAAAATACATTGGCTGTGTCTCGTTTTGAAGGCTGCGTCCTCCGGAGGTCACATTTGTCAGCCACATACGTCATCGAGGCTGTCTCGTTTCAGAAAAGCGAGTAGGACATTCCGAATGCGACCTTCAAATGCGACCTTCTTTCACAGGTATTTGGAGGATGCATGAGGTGTAGGCTATCATTCGTGGGCACTCACAACCCACAATTCTTTGCTTCAATGGAAATTAACATCATTTGTCTAAAAAAATTATGCCAATTTTCCCATAAATATGATGTTCAAATGCAAGTAATGTTAATTCCCAAGTTGAAGTACCTCAGTAGATGGGTGTCGAGTATATAATATGTATAATTATAGTAATATATAATTAAAATAAAGTATTATAGACTAAAAGTACACCTGTAAAATCTATTTTCTTTTCTCTCTACATCATTATAACTCTCCTAAAATATACCTCATACATTCTCTTCCAAAGGGACTTTGTTCCCTTCTCACTCAAAGCGCTCGCGCTATGTTAAAGAGTGGCGTGCTGTCATAGCAATCATGATGAGTTCTGTTTCCGTTTGTCCTACGAAGGCCATCTCATTTAAACAAGATTTGTTTAAAGGAGGATGCTCGGTATACTAGAGCCTTCAAAGGACATGTCCTAGATAGCATGCAGCCTTCGAAACGAGACACGGTCATTGTGAACATTCATAATTTTATTTGTTAGCCCTACAACAACATTACAACATAACAACAACATTGCTTTTAACACGTGTTGTACTTTAAATGACACAGTAGTAGGTAGTCACATTCTTTAAATAATCTCATGGACTTTTAAGTCAGCGGCAGTGTGTTCGGCATGCTAGCAAAAGATCGTTGGATCGAATTTCACTTTTCTTATTGTTTGTTTGTAATAAATACATATTTGATCATATATAGTAACATTTGATATTGCTGAAATGAATTTCAACATTCGAAACAAATGCAGACATTATTTCAGCATTGCATGGTTTTTATTTGCATTTCATTCCATTTTGTGCTGTGGCTGGTTCTGACTCTTTAAAGATTTGTTGGTCATTTCCCAGATAGCAAGGAGATGTCGATTCAATGTCTATTTTTAGTTGTTAAGTCGGGATGAGTCGTCGATCAATTTTCAATAACCATGTGCTAGAGTTAAGCAGAAAAATATTATGTCGACACTTGTGAAATTATTGCGATAATTTGCGTTATCAAAAAGATTACCGATGTAGCTGATGGAAACGCACATTTTCGCTAAAATTTTACAAGAGTCGACATAATATTTTCTGCTTAACTCTAGCACATGGTTATTGAAAATTGATCGACGACTCATCCCGACTTAACAACTAAAAATAGACATTGAATCAACATCTCCTTGCTATCTGGGATGTCCACGGGGGGATACCCGGTGGAGACTATCCCATTGGGGTCCCCAAATTGCCCCCAGTGCTAGCCGCGCTGGCCTCATACCCGTAGGTAGAAAGACCGAGGCGCGATTGCAACGTTGCCATGGTCATGTTCTCGCAGTGAGACAAACGCTGTCTCCATGTGGGTCGCGCCCAGACACGGAAGACAGCGATCATGACCATCCGAAGTTGAGAGATAACGACCGCAACCAGGAATAACACACAATCGGAAAGGCATCTTTAAAAAGACGCGTCTTTAAAAAGACGTTCCGTGTGTGCCGCTCTTTTAGAGAAATACATACTCTTTTAGAGGAGGAAAAGCTCTTTCAGAAAATATACTCTGTAGTTTTTCTGCCGAAGCACCCAGGGGCGTTCTCTGTAGTGCACCAGTGCAGAGGAGGGAGAAGCTGCTGAAATGTGCCGTCAGATCCAGCAGAGGTGAATGAACAGTAGAATTCAGCTCAATGAGCATGACCGTTCGGCTCCGAACAGAAAATCTGAATGAGTGGTTGCATACCAGCTTCTTTTATACCCGTATGTCCGGGGGAGTGGTACGCAAATTTTCAATGGCCTTTTATCAAAGACCAGAGGTGTCTCGGGCTCCCAAGAGTGACCCCTAGTGCCACTACATCGACACAATGTCGAGTGAGTGACAGATAGGGAACATATCATTTTTATGCACAAAGATGTTTTAAATTAAAAATAAATACACAATACTAGGAGAAAAGCTTCAGTGTGTTTTTTTGGAACACTAACATAGCCCAATTCCATAAAATTCTTGTTTAGCTTACTTTTGAAAAAATGCCGGCAAAATTATGTGTTTAAATTAAATAAATTACCATATGAAAAAAGCATTAAATTAAAAAAATAAATTAACAAACAAAAAAATTATATTGTTAGGCCTATATAATTGTCTTTTTACAAACTGAAATTTGTCTTACCCTGTTATGTAGATGAAAAAAGTCTGTGGAATGACATTCTCAGAATGTTCTACACTTTTTTCAAAACTTTAAATTATCAGAACTATTTGTCCTGTGCTGAGTTCACTTTCAGAAAACGTGCCCTTCCAGCCCCATCTGCCAGCAGGTCATCCCCGCCTTTCTGGATCCGGGAGGGGACAAGGGGAGGGTAGCTTGGTCCTCGGTCACTCCTCCACCCCCTATTGGACGACAGCCGCGCCTCCCCGGGCAGATCGGAGGCAGTCCTCCGGCCCCTGGGGGACGGAACACCCCGCCGCATTTTCGGTGGACGGTAGGGGTCTCCCCCGCCCCTGGCAGCAGTTCTCCCACTCCAGGCAGTCGGCCAGGAGCCCCTCCACTCTTGTCCTCGCCGCATTTTAGCATCCGGTAGAGGTCTCCTCCGCCCCTGGCAGCAGCCCTGACCGCTCCAGGTGGTCGGCTAGGAGCCCCTCCTCCCCTCGTGGTCGGCAGCCATTCCTCCACTTTCAGGCAGCCAGGCTCCTCCGTTCCCTGGCGGATGGCCACGGCTGCTCCGATTTCAGTGGACGGTAGTGGCAAGGACTCTACTACGGTGCATCCCTCCTCCTTTCCGGGTTTTGGCACCAGTGTAACAAAGATTAAAAGTCGGGAAGAAAGGTGGCGAGAACCGGCGTGGCGATAAATAATATTTTTAATGGTTAACTTAAACAAAATCAACAAACACATGCATGGCAGCTGCCCATAACTTTCTCTCTTGAACTGCCACCTCCGGTCGCCATTATCACTCTCGGGCTTGATCAGCCTGATTAGGGGCCGGGTGTGCAGTATCACGGCCCAAAACATTTAAATATTTTTAAATCGAACCCTCTTTACCTCGGATTGTATTTGCTGAACTTCTTCAGAAAATGTAAATTGCATTATGACACTAAAATTTATTTTAGATGACAGTCAAGTTCAGTTGGTCATTAAAAGTTGCTGGGCAAATATGCGGGATATAATACAGTTGTGATGGCAATGCTTTAGATTAGATAATTGTTCAAAATAGTCTATTGAATATCAGGAATGTATCATATGTAAACCCTGATATTACAAAGCATCAATTTTTCATTAATAGCTTTGCACACAACATATACACATCGATGGATGGTCCTTATACTAAAACCGAAAGTTTCCCCCACTACTTAGTGCGGGTTGTCAGCTTGAACAGGGCCATGATGATTAGCTTTCTGGTCGGAACTAGTGGCAACCTGCGATAGGTGCACCATCAGGACCAATATTACAGTCCTATAAGAAGGGCAACTGCTCCTCTTCTGATTGCATTTATTTGTGAAATTAAAATGCCAATAAGCTGGCTATTTTCAGTTAATTGTCTCAATACTCTCCCCATTTTACAAAGAATTAGGGACATCTGGGAGGCGAAAGGTGCACAATTAGCAATATACACACATTTCTGTATGGAAACAGCTTAAAGGTGCTATATGTAAGATTGACAACAAGCGTTTGAAATGGGTACTGCAGTCCAAATTCAAAATATTGGAAAGTTGTCTGCCCCTCCCCAGACTCGAAGCTTATGCGGGTTACCAGAATGAGGACACGCAACAGGATTTCTGGGCTTTAAGCTGTCTCCATCTTCCAAAGGCATCTCCAATATTTATCGTTGTTTTACTACGCCTCTGGTCATGGTGTTTTTTAGACGGATGGCGAGGCTTTTTAGGTCAAGTGGAATCTGTTATCTCTGATCCAGTTCATTTTCTGGCTTCCATGGCTGCAGCATGCAGTGTTATTTGCCTGCAAACTTAATCAAATCTGGCAACCCGGCGGTGTCGAAATACTATTGGTGAGTGGGCAGTGGTCAGGATCACACAGGCCAAAACATAAACAGAAATTCCCGCCCGGAATGGACACTTCAAAGTAGAATATACTGACTGCAGCATTGTTATTGGAGAAGCCAATATTTCAACTTAGCATGTTTCCTAATTCTCAAATGACATATTATGGTCATTTTATGATTTAATACAGTAAACATAGTACATATAGCACCTTTAAGGGCAGATTTATTTTGCGATAACCAAAACTTATGCGACAAAGTGTTTATTTATTTTTTTATAAGCATGACGTCATTACGCACACCATTTTTTTTTTTCCGCTAAAAAGCCATTTGAATGGAAACAAGCAGAAGACGGCAAATTTCACAAACATTTTCACTTTGTTGATAACAAAATAGCGTGAAAAGTGGATGTATAATAGGTTACTGCTGAATCAACATTCACTATTTGGTCGGTACATCAGAACGTTGTTAGGTCGAAAATAGAACATATATTCGTCGGAATGAGATTGATTCATCAACCTGTACCGCATAGGCGTAACTAGATCCTATTTAGGGGCTTCAGCCCCCCTAAAATTCATCTCAGCCCCCCTAAATATCTGTGATTTTGCAATGAGCACACAAGTGTTTTAAACAGCTGCAGCACTTGTTTTGAAGCGCGAGGCACTTTGGTGGCTTTTCTTGTCTGTAAAGACTGACTAAAGCATGAGCCAATAGCATTGGAGTGCATGGCTGTGAAGGAGCATATCATTGGTTTGACCCAGTGAACATGCCCCATTTACTCATTCAATTAATGAATGAGCGAGGATTATCGTCTTTTGACTGATTGAAGAAGAGGAGGTACAGTATGTCGCTCATTTAGTTCGGCAATCTCGTTGAACTAGTAGAGAAAGGGGCTGGATTAATTAAGACTAAAAATTACTAATGACATTACTATGACAGCAGAACGTGATTAAAACTTGGAATTACTTACAGGCTATGTTGCTAAGTTTTTGTATACCTTGATGGTCATGCACAGCAGTTCATGAAATGAAATGCTTTGTTGTCATTTGCAGGGAAAATGCTTATGATATTTAAACACTGCTGAAGTCTCTTAGTTGACACGCTGATTTGAATAAAGTATAATTAGACTTCTTTCAGTGGTGAACGTTTCTGTGCTTTATCAATGGTTTAATGACCCCAAAACACATAAAAGACGTTAATTTGTTGCCACCTGTGATTTAAAAAATGGTTACTAAACAAATAAATAAATTCTGTATATATATATATATATATATATATATATATATATATATATATATATATATATATATATATATATATATACACTATATTGCCAAAAGTATTCGCTCACCCATCCAAATAATTGAATTCTGGTGTTCCAATCACTTCCATGGCCACAGGTGTATAAAATGAAGCACCTAGGCATGCAGACTACTTCTACAAACATTTGTGAATGAATGGGCCGCTCTCAGGGGCTCAGTGAATTCCAGCATGGTACTGTGATAGGATGCCACCTGTGCAACAAGTCCAGTCGTGAAATTTCCTCGCTACTAAATATTCCACAGTCAACTGTCAGTGGTATTATAACAAAGTGGAAGCGATTGGGAATGACAGCAACTCAGCCACAAAGTGGTAGACCATGTAAAATGACAGAGCAGCGTCAGCGGATGCTGAGGCGCATAGTGCGCAGAGGTTGCCAACTTTCTGCAGAGTCAATCGCTACAGACCTCCAAAGTTCATGTGGCCTTCAGATTAGCTCAAGAACAGTGCATAGAGAGCTTCATGGGATGGGCTTCCATGGCCGAGCAGCTGCATCCAAGCCATACATCACCAAGATGCAGTGGTGTAAAGCACGCTGCCACTGGATTCTAGAGCAGTGGAGACGCATTCTCTGGAGTGACAAATCACGCTTCTCCATCTGGCAATCTGATGGACGAGTCTGGGTTTGGCAGTTGCCAGGAGAACGGTACTTGTCTGACTACATTGTGCCAACTGTGAAGTTTGGTGGAGGGGGGATTATGGTGTGGGGTTGTTTTTCAGGAGCTGGGCTTGGCCCCTTAGTTCCAGTGAAAGGAACTCTGAATGCTTCAGCATACCAAGAGATTTTGGACAATTCCATGCTCCCAACTTTGTGGGAACAGTTTGGGGATGGCCCCTTCCTGTTCCAACATGACTGTGCACCAGTGCACAAAGCAAGGTCCATAAAGACATGGATGAGCGAGTTTGGTGTGGAAGAACTTGACTGGCTTTCACAGAGTCCTGACTTCAACCCGATAGAGCACCTTTGGGATGAATTTGAGCGAAGACTGTGAGCCAGGCCTTCTTGTCCAACATCAGTGTCTGACCTCACAAATGTGCTTCTGGAAGAATGGTCAAAAATTCCCATAAACACACTCCTAAACCTTGTGGAAAGCCTTCCCAGAATAGTTGAAGCTGTTATAGCTGCAAAGGGTGGGCCGACGTCATATTAAACCCTATGGATTAAGAATGGGATGTCACTTAAGTTCATATGTGTCTAAAGGCAGGTGAGCGAATACTTTTGGCAATTTTCTTTTGGAGTGATTTTCTCTTATGAACATATTCAAAAGACTTGTCACGAGTTAATGGCATATAGAGAAACATCACCTGGAGTTAATTCACTCTACTACAAAACAACTAAGCTAGACATTTTTCATATAATAGTTTTTTTTTTTTCGTACTGTTTGATATAACTTTAATCTGTAGAAGCTGCAAAATTATTGATTTTCTATCATTAACATTTTTTTCATTTATTTGTTAATAAATGGAAAATATATAAAAATCGTTGAGTGGTTCTTTAAATTGTTTCAGTTTTTAATAACTTTATAAGTGTGTTTATTATTTAAAAAATGACAATATTTTGAATGTATATTAGTTGGCTTGAATGATGTGAACACAGTAAAAAATAAAAAACAAAACACTATCTATGCTAAAGAGTGGAATATATTAATTGTGCAAATCTAGTGTCACTGGGGGCTGAGCTCCCCCCCCCACCCCCCAATATCGAAATCATTGAATTGCCCCTGGTGTACCGCCTTCCGATTTGGTCGAAATCATAACATATTTCTGTTGAAACTTGGCTAGAGAAATCGGAGTTTTGCGCATGCACATTTTTGAATCTACGTCGGACCAACTGTCAATGGATGCGTCGCTAGAAAAAGGTAAGAATAAATGTATTTTTATTCATCATTTTGATTAATGATTAATTTATGATGATGATTAGTAGTAGGAATGTTAATAATATTGCTTAATAAAGTCACTTGTATGTATTTCTCTATTTCAGAGAGACATCCAGTGCCTTATCCCTGTTTCATTTGCTTCATGCTTCAGAGGGTAACATTTTTAGACACTAATATTTTTTGCATTGTTACTTTTCAGCTGAATTATTTTTTTTTATTTTATTTTATTTTATTTATTTTTTTGAGGGATTGCCTTTGCTATAAATCCACCCCAAAGAGGCTCCAATACAGAAGACAGTGGTATTCTTTTTGAGTATTGTATTGTAATGCCAAATATCTCAAGATAATGTTTGATATACTGTAGAGTGGAATTAAAATAGAATAACTTGTTATTTCTTTATAGAATTTATATTCGTAAGACTTGATTTTATTATGGAATAATCCGCTGTTGAAATGCATTTTCACTGTGACTGATGCCTCAACACATCATAGCACATCATTGTGAATATTCACATCAATAAGGCTAAAGGACCGGATAATATTAATCCTAAGGTGCTTAAAGTGTGTGCAGGGGAGTTGGCGGGTTTTTTTTAGCCATCTCTTTAACCTCTCACTGAAACTGCAAAAGGTGCCTACCATATGGAAAACATCATGTATTGTTCCTGTGCCCAAGAATATACATCCTAGTACCCCTAGGGACTTCAGGCCCGTGGCCCTGACATCACAGGTAATGAAAATCTTTGAGAGAATCGTTCTTCAGCACCTTAAGCCTTTGGTACGTGACAGCTTGGATCTGCTGCAGTTTGCTTAACAGTTCAGGGGCACTGGGACAACTGGGGCCAATAAGATAAACAAACTAGTGAGGAAAGCAAGCTCAGTGGTGGGGATAAAATTGGATAATGTGGAAAGGGGAAAGGTGAGGATAAGGGGGAAGTAGGAAGATATTATGGGAAATCCTTCTCATCCTCTTTATAAGGATCTGAGGAAACTGAAGAGCAGGTTTAGTCAGATATATATTCAACCCTGTGCTTCAAAACGTTTAGAAGGTACTTTTGTGCCATCTGCCATTAGATTATTCAGTGCCACTGTCCACAGCATCTCACATTCTATTGATTAAGTGTTAAACGTTTTAAATTTTTAATTTTTAATTTTGTTATGTACTGTATGTGTGTGTTTTTTTTAATTGTGTTTAAAGCGTGTGTTTATGTATATTTATGTATATTTATTTATTATGTATATGTATTACTATTATGTGCTACTGTGGATCGGATTGAATTTCTCCTGTGGGGATTATTAAAAGTATATCGTATCGTATTGAATGATAAAGGCTTTCTCATCACTGATTATAATTTTCCACCTTCGCAAGCTTTTGTATCTTACCAGAGGGAGGTTTGCAAATGCATGGATGTAGCTTACATGGTGCAGATCAAAAAACAGATGTCAATGGAAATAAATGTTTCCTGTACACTTACTGATGCACATGAATTACTCCAGAAAATACCAAATATTTTGTAAGTCTGCTGCAGCTGATCATTAATCCTTAAAAGGGCAAGAACATAAAAATATCTCATAAATTAATTTATGAAATTTATTGCTATTTTCTAACCTATTACTACCCAAATATTACATTTTCAAGTTTGTGCAGCATGTCGCCTATTTTTTCATGAAAACAACATGTAAAATTTAGGAACATTTGCCATGGGGTCAGTGGATTTCTCACAGTGCTGCCATGTTACTTTAAAGGTGCAGTATGTAAGATTCAGAAACCCTTGTTATTAATGACACCTGTGGCCATTAAGTGAACTGCAGCCAGCTACCTGTTGCTCGCACTCGTGCTCGTGCACACACTCCGTAGTGACGCGAGCGAGCGAGCATCGGCCAAAATAATGACGTAACGTACAGGAGCCTGAATGTGATTCACCTGCATCATGCTGACAGATGAGGTAACATAATTCAATTTACACAGTTATGATTGTTTTACTACAAACTTTGAGACCACTTTTCAGCTAACATAGCATACAGATACACACATACAGCTACATACTACTGAAATATACCAGACAGTTTACTGTTGCACTGCACTGTCATGTTGCACTATTGTTGTTTTGTATGTCATATGTTGTACTATGATCAAGAAACCAGCGTATTTGCTTAAACTGATCCTGTATACCTGACTTTTAGTGTAAAGAGAAGATTTTTGAAATTATTTGAAAGTTACGAAGCAAGGTAGCTTGTAATTTGTCAGCGTTAGCCGGCAAGATCAAGTTAGATAAAATTACACAGATCAATCCTTATGGCACTATATTTCACATGCTTTGCAGTTATGTAAGCTTACCTGTCCAATAAGAAGAACACCAATTCAGGGTCAGTTCTGATCCCCAAAACCGAACGAAGGTCCCTCCAGGACTCAAATGCCCTGCCGATGTTCACTCTAGTTTTCGCTCGACCACGATCACGTTCACGCTTAGCCGGATGGGATTCAGTAGAAGGCTCTCGGGAGCATGCATAAATGTCACATCCTTTGGATTTTCCCAGCAAAAGCGACCCGCTCCCTTCGCATGAAAATCAGTCTACAGGCTTTAATAGGCAACCTAGGAAGTCCGGGAAGGCTCATTTTTTAAGTTGCGTTACAAGCCGTTCACACATTGGCAAAAAAATAAATAATTGTTACATATGCACCTTTAAATTAAGATTGCGAATTGATGCCAGACAGAGTTTTATAAAAAGTCACATGGCCTCAGTATTTGCAGGGACTCTATTTTCAGTTATTTTCACAGAAATTTGGCCAACTTACTCACTGCTCCTCGCTTCAGCCTCTCAAATGTTGTATCGTCCAGGATATAAAAACCTTTATAGGGTTTTAAAGGAATCATAAGAGTTGTTATAGGATTGGGAATACTCCTGTGACCAGATAAGATTTGAAACTGAAGTGGGTAATATGGCAATATTTGAATTACATTGTTTGTTTGTGTTATTGCAGGTCTTCTGTTTTTCTGTGAGCCCCAGTTGAAGACAGAGAACCTGGACAGAATTCTATTCTAGTCCTACATACACCACACAAGACTTTTTTCTGCTTTTATATGGATGGCTGTCTACTTGCAAGTTCTCTTCAAAATTAGATGTATGCAAATACTACTTGAACTTGAACTACAAGAGCAAACAACTTGATCCAGTTGCAGACAATCCCTTAAGTTAAAGGGATATTTCACCCAAAAAACATTCTCTCATCATTTTCTCACCCTTATTCCATCCCAGATGTGTATGACTTTCTTTCTTTTACAGAGCACAAACAATTTTTTTAGAAGAATATCACAGCTCTGTAGGTCCATACAATGCAAGTGAATGGTGGCCAGAACTTTGAAGCTCCAAAAAGCACATAAAGGCAGCATAAATGTAATCAATTCGACAGTAGTTTATTCAATGTCTTCTGAAGTGATCCAGTCGGTTTTGGGTGAGGACAGACCAAAATGTAACTCATGTTTCACTGTACATCTTACCATTGCAGTCTCTAGGCACGATAATGATTTCTAGCTCGATTACACTTAATAGTGCTTGACGCGTGCACAGAGCGCTAGATGGCACTAGGAAGTGTAATCAAACATGAAATCATGATCGCCAAGGAGGCTGCTGATGTCATGATTTATTATGAAAAAGAGTTATATTTTTGGTCTGTTCTTACCCAAAACCAATTGGATTGATTCAGTAGATATGGATTAAACCACTCTAGTCTTATGGATTAATTTTATGCTGCTTGTATGTGCTTTTTGGAGCTTCAAAGTTTTAGTCACCATTCACTTGCATTGTATGGACCTACAGAGCTGAAATATTCTTCTAAAAATCTTCATGTGTTTTGCAGATGAAAGAAAGTCATACACATCTGGGACGGCATGAGGGTGAATAAATGATGAGAGAATTTTTAATTTTTGGTAAAATAACCCATCAAGAAAACCTTTAGATATTGTTGTAAGCATATTGTCACTAAGGGTTTGCTTAACGTAAAGGGATATTTCACCAAAAAATAAAAATTATCTCATTATTTACTCACCTTCATGATATCCCAGGTGTGTATGACTTTCTGTCTTCAGCAGAACACATGTGAAGAAAAATAGAAAAATATCTTAGCTCAGTAGGTCCTTAAAATGCAAGTGAATGGAGATTTCTCTTTTCAAGCTCTAAAAATCACAGACAGTCAGCATAAACATCATCCATATGACTCCAGCAGTTAAATTAATGCCTTCTAAAGTGACACTATCACTATTGGTGCAAAATAGGTCTATAAACCATCGCTTCCGGGTAGCAGCAGTATATGCATTCATGAGAGCACTGTGTACACGTCTCTCGTGTGATGAATAAGCGTTGGCATGTTATGGGCATAATCTCACATTTTTCTCTCGGTTTAGACATCCAGGTTGAGCACACAAATGCACCACTGTGAGTAAACAAACTTATACAAATTCTGATCTAAACCAAAACCAATGAAGCATCTATACAGCATTCCTCCTATTCAGCTGTAAACAGTGCTGCTCTTCTGCATGTGTCGCACGTGCGTCAGTTTTCACGTGAACATGTCAATGCGTTTACGTCACATGTGCATACTGCTGCTGACCGGAAGCGGTGCTTTATTGTTAAAAAGTATTTAAATATTGATCTTTTTTGCATCCAAAGTGAACGAGTCGCTTAAGAAGATATTAATTTAATCGCTGGAGTCATATGGATGATGTTCATGCTAACTGTCTGTGATTTTTGGAGCTTCAAAAGTCGAATCACTATTCACTTGCATTTTAAGGACCTACTGAGCTAAGATATTTTTCTATTTTTCTTCAAATGTGTTCTTCAGAAGAAAGAAAGTCAAACACATCTGGGATATCACAAGACAATAAATGATGAGAGAATTTTTATTTATTATTGCTTCCTCGCAATAAATTATCCATGGTTTTACTTTAATACAATTTTAGCAAACATGACTTTAGTAACCATGGTAAATCTTGTAGTAATGGTTTTTAAATACCATGGTTAAACAATGGTTTCTGTAGTAAAACAAGGTTTCATTTTCAAAATGGTTAAAAAAAAAAAAAAATTTCAGGAGTAACAATAGTTCAAATAGAGCTGCAAGCAGCAATGACAGGCCCAAGCACCATAGGTCCATTTCCACCCGGTGGCTTTCAGAAAACAATGCAAGGTGGACACATGCATTTGACATTTGACATAAAGTCTGTTGTAAGAGCCACACTTCCTGCTGCCAGGTGGTGGCATTATGACCGTGACCCATAACTGTCACATCCATGTGATTAGCCCTAAAGACTAAACATCTCAATTTTGATCTAAATCACACATTGCACATAGAAGATGAGACACTTCCTGTTTCCCATTTTTCGCCATTAATTTAATGCCTCGCCATGGCTTCTCCATTCAATATATCAGAAATCTGTTCAAAATTTAGCATCTTCAATGTCTTGGCACAATATTCTCTAAATGTGGTGACAGTCTCACAAATCCCCTAGGAGCAGTATTTAAAAGTTCAGAGACTGCAAAATTCAAAAATGCCAAAATGGCCAACTTCCTGTTGGGTGGAGCTAATTACTATTATTATGAAAGTTGTCCGGCTTGATGAGAACTATATATGTACCAATTTTGGTGACTGTAGGTGAAAATGGGGGAGCTACAGATGCAGTCTTAGGGTATTTTGACCCTCTGTCCGTTTCAGGAGTCTGAGCTCAGTTCGGGGGATTTTTGGCCCATATGTGAACACACCAAATGATCTTAGATCCTTAGAAATTAACTGAGCCGAGACCATCTCGGGAGGTGGTCTGAGTACGGTTCACTTGCAGCCTTTGGTTCGGATCGCTAATTATGTGCATTGTGAACAAAAACGCTCCAGGCTCACTTGAATTTCCCATTCGCATAATACCAAACATGTTTGGCCCTGACAGGTTCTGGTACTCAGGAAATGACAATGCGAACACCGGAGAGACACGATGAACCGCTTGCTTTGTTTCTATGGATATGACAGAGGGAGATGCATATTAAAACTATTGTAAAACTATTGTAATACTGAAAGTTTAACCGGAAGCCTTGAAGACTGCATGAAAGTTGAGAAATTACAATCTATGAATGGAAGTAACCCGAGGCTGTCAGTAAATTAAACAAATTGTGATTAATCTTATTGATTGTCATTAATAAGACTAACCTACCATGATTGAATGCTGACTTTTGCCTCTAAATCCAATATTTTAATATAAAAATACAATGCAATCAATTCTGTTACATTACTTTTCTTTGTAATAATATAGAATTAATTAATATTGATGCCAAAGATCAATAAATGAAATTGTACTGAATATAGACATGTTATTATGCTGCTTATTCATTTTGAGAGCATTAAACATGTTTATATTATCTTATAAGTTAATACGTAGAGCTATTTGTACTCTTAACATTAAATATAGCCCTAATAATGAAAATACATACAATATTTTTAAAGTGGGCTCGGTCCCAGAAATTACACAGAGTGTGAATGCAAAAAGGACTGAAACCCTGTAACTGGTAAAGTGGACCAAAAAGAGATCTGAGCTCACTTACAAGCTCTCAGACAGTGTGAATTCAAAGAGAACTGGGTCCTTTTTCACTCGTCCACTTTTTAGTCCACTTCAAGGGGTCTGAGTTTGGTTCTTTTAAAGAGGACTCAAGTGTGATAACACCCTTAAACACCCATTTTAAACCTGATAACTGTCACTGGCCAACAGGTGGGCCAAATTTCATCAATGTTCACAAACTTGGTATCAAATTAAAGCTTTAAAACTCAACTTTCATCTTCTGCAATCTATTTTGCAATTAGAACATTACAGTGAAAACATATTTTAAAATGTTAAAAGAGTGCATTTTTAAAACATGCGACATGTGAGCGACAGTACTTATGCTTCATGTTCTCTGCTTATGATCCGATCCAATGAGAAAAACAGCATGCATTTCATTGTGAAGGTCCACTGATGTAAATGCAACAACCACCTCAGATTGGTTAAGTAACATTATTACCTTCTAGTTGAAGTTCTGTTAATATGTTTGCATCTGTGATTATTTGGCAGCTTTAATCACCTGAAATGTCCACTAACATTATGCCAAATGTTTTTAACAGAAGTGTATTATACAGGGTAAGCTTTTATGTATGTAAATATGTTTGATGCTATTTGTTAAAATAAATTTATACATAATATAATATAAATGTGAATCAATCAATCTATCTATCTATATTGAGGCGAGCAGGGGGTGGCTGAGCGGCGTTGGGGCACAGCAAGGCTGGAGAGATAAATAGTAAACGAGTTCAACCTGTGCGTCACACTGGTCTCACATTCCAGGGAGGGGTCGTTGGAGTATTTAAGGAGAGAAGAGAGTAGCAGACGGGGAGAGAAAGACGCACGGAGCTGTGTGTGTGACTGTGTCACCGTGACTGCTGAAATGCAAGGCTGTTGAGTGTTGTTGAATGAGTTTGTTTATTTTGCTGAAAAGCATGTTTAGATATTTATGTACACTGAAAAGTGTGGCATTAAAGTAATTTGAAGTAATTTAACATTTTTAAATATCCTTTTAATTTAAATTGCTTTAAATTAAATTAACAAATGTAATTGAATGCATTAGGTGTTAAGTTGGTGTAAGTAGAGTTTAATATGAGCACAGAAGTCATTTAGCGTTAGTAATATTGTTGCAATTCTGTGGCAATAGGTTTCAGTTTCTTTCATTGTTGCATTTTTCTCTGTTCTCTTTCAAAATAAATTAAGTACATTAACTTTTAGTCTGCATTTGTTATTCATACACACAACTGTTTAAATAGCCTTTAAATAATGTTGGGAAAATAAGAACATTAATTAGGTTAGACTACTGCATGCCTGCCCATAGAAAAAATAATTAAAAGCAAAAACTACCAACTGGTAACCAACAAACAACTGTTGTTCCTCGACGTTGCCGCAATGTCGTCATGAGGGACAGGCACAGTTCCAAATTTATGTTGCAGCTTTGAATCCAGGAATTTCACTTAATAACTTAATCAGTTACATTGCCATGGTGAAAGTTTGGTCATCAAATTACGGCGCAGTTAGGTAATGCAAGAAAACT
Source organism: Myxocyprinus asiaticus (assembly GCF_019703515.2). Taxonomy (NCBI): domain Eukaryota; kingdom Metazoa; phylum Chordata; class Actinopteri; order Cypriniformes; family Catostomidae; genus Myxocyprinus; species Myxocyprinus asiaticus. The sequence goes on from NC_059373.1 coordinate 41,615,808, forward strand.
ATCTAAGATTAAAATAGACGTACAATAAATCTTTAAACTAAAAACACAAATGAGTATTCAATAATTAGGCCTGTTGCAATTATTACATTGTATGATATTTAAACAGGCCTGGTTCCAGATCAAAATCACTGAGGGTGCTTCTGAAAATAGTGGGGGTGCTCTGTATAAAGTGGAGATGTATCATAATTACACATATTTTTAACATATTAAATCATGTTTAAATGCTACTAAAAAGAAAGTTTTTTTTTTTTTTTTTTTTTTTTTAATGTACAAAACATTTATTGCTTTTTTTTTTTTTTTTTTACATGATCTGTCACTGAAAATTACACCAAATGCTGCGCCTGCAGATTAGGACATACTGATTTGCAAAATCATACACGTTTATAAGTTTTGATGTAGCAATTGTGTGTTCACAAAATGCAGGGATTTTTGTGTGTTTGATGGGATTCAAGGAAATCTGTTTGCCAATTTACAGTACTAGTCTTACATATTCAATTAAGCAAGGGTGTGCAATTATTTTTGTACAGGGACCACATGAGCCATTAAGTAGAACATGGAAGAGAGAAAATAAAAAGTTCTGCATAGATGTATCTTTTAAGCCCAGAAGTACTAGTGCACTCATGCACTCAATGAATGATGCACAATTTTCTGAAGTGTATACAGACTGAAGGGACCATTCTGCGATTGCTTGAAATTTTGCTGCTACTTTTCTATCATGTATGGATAAAACTGAATAAAGACTGAATATAATTATGAATTGTTTATTTTACCATACTTCAATGCAGTAGTAATTTCAAATCAAATCAAATCAAATCACTTTATTGTCACACAGCCATATACACAAGTGCAATGGTGTGTGAAATTCTTGGGTGCAGTTCCGATCAACATAGCAGTCGTGACAGTGATGAGACATATACCAATTTACAACAAACATCAAATTAACACAACGCAATTTAAACATCTGTTATACATAATTAAACTCAACTTAAAACATCAAATTAACACTACACAATTTAAACATCTGTTATACATAATTACACAACTTAAAACATCAAATTAACACAACACAATTTAAACATCTGTTATACACATAATTACACTCAACAATATACAAATAATAACATACACTGTACAGTATACAATATGCTGTTTTTGTTTTTTTGTTTTTTTTTACTATATAGATACTATATAGATACACATTATTCAATAAAAATTAAAATATATATGAAAAAAGTATATATATATATATATATATATATATATATATATATATATATATATATAGAATGTACAGTATTGTACTGTATTGACATTCAGGCTGTCGGTTGATAGTCAGTTGTTAAGAGAGACATAATGTAATAACAGTAATATAATTTATGACAGTCCGGTGTGAGATAAAAGAGTAATAAAGTGCAGGGCTGATGTATTTTGATCGTGGGAGATCAAGAGTTCAGAAGTCTGATTGCTTGGGGGAAGAAGCTATCATGGAGTCGGCTGGTGCGGGTCCTGATGCTGCGATACCTCCTGCCTGATGGTAGCAGTGAGAACAGCCCATGGCTCAGGTGGCTGGAGTCTCTGATGATCCTCCGAGCTTTTTTCACACACCGCCTTGTATATATTTCCTGGAGGGAGTGAAGCTCACCTCCGATGATGTGTCTGGCAGTTCGCACCACCCTTTGCAGTGCTTTGCGGTTGTGGGCAGTGCTATTGCCGTACCAGGCAGTGATGCATCCAGTCAGGATGCTCTCTACAGTGCAGGTGTAGAACCGTGTGAGGATGTGGTGGTTCATTCCAAACTTCCTCAGCCGTCTCAGGAAGAAGAGGCGCTGATGAGCCTTCTTCACAACGACTTCAGTGTGGATGGACCATGTGAGTTCCTCAGTGATGTGGACAGTGATGTGGAATTTAGTATTCAACTCAACACTGTACATCAGGAGTCTGATTTAATAGTTAAAAAATCTGAAATGACAGATTCTAAAAGCTTATTTTAATGTTTGCCGCAAAGTGGACAAAGTTGTTTTATTCTCAGAACATTATCAACCTGTTTACACACTTGTGGGTCATGATGTGGGTCTCGTCAATGGTTTGTTTGACACCCCATTCAGCACACAACTGAATAAGACAGGCCGCATGACACTGATAAATGATTACTGTCAGAGTAACATTCACATACAGATGTGAGTGACTTCATCATTTTACAAATAACACAAAGAATAAACATTTTCCTCTCTCACTTGCTTTTACTCGCGTGTTCCCTCCGTGTGCGAATGGTGCAAAGATCTATTGGGATTTTACTAAAGTTCATCACTGAAAAGATGCAAGATAGTTCCAAAAGCCAGATAAATGAAAGATCTAATAAAAAACGTTCATGATAAATCGAGCCGCGGGCAGTAGATTGCCCTGGTCTGCAACTGAGTGTGCCCTAAGGTTCATTTGAAGGTGCTAAGAACCCTCAAGCACCCCCATAGAACCAGGCCTGTAGGCCTGTTTAAATGGTATATGGTACGCAGCACGCAGGGTGAAGATTAAACGCTAGCTGTGATGTATGTGTGCTGTCTGCGGTCCCGTGAAAGTTTAGAAGTATTTTGATAGTGAACACGACGTGGAGGAGACGCTTATACAGTTACAATGGAGATGTGGTATTTTGGGAATCATTCAACAATGGAGCTTGGCTGCCCTCTATTGGAAATTTCTGGTACTGTGTCTGAACCAGTTAATTACCACTCAGAACTGGGTTAGACATATGGTTTTGATTTTCTAGTATTTTTACATTTCAGTTGATATTTTTTTAATTTTTTATTTATATAAAACATTTAATGTTTGTGCAGTGTATTTTCATTATAATAAACTTAGACTTCTATTGCTTTTTTATTTCACTTTAAAAACTGCTTTCACTTGCACAATAAATTGCAATGGCAACAGTATTTAAGATATCAATTATCCCTTTACAATTTTACATCAGCAGTGTCTTGACATTATTCTAAAGAATTTTGAAGCAATTCACGTAAACACAAGAGGGCTATTTCAAAGTCTGATAAAATTGCTTTACTTCCTGGTGCCAGTTGGTGGTGCTATGACCATGATCCATAATAGCCACCAAACATACAGCTGAATTTTCATCAAAATCATACAATGAACACAGAAGATATAAGGAAATTCCTGTTTCACATTTTTAGCCATAAATGTATTTCTGCGCCATGGCAACACCGTAGAAAATATAAAAAATCTGGTCACAATTTAGCATCTACAAAGTTTTGGCATGATGTTGCACAAATTTGATGCCAGTCACATGAGTCACCTAGGAGGAGTATATAATAGTTCAGAGCTTGCAATTTTCAGAAAATCCAAAATGGCCGACTTCCTGTTGAGCGGAGCTAATGACTATAACTATGGAAGTTGTCCAGCTTGGTGAGAACTATATATGTACCAATTTTGGTGACTGTAGGTGAAAATGTGGGTGCTACAGAGGCCACCTTTCATGCCCATTTTAAAGGGACTGCTACAGAGACTCCCTGCAACTTTTGCCCGGCCCTAATGGCCGACGACACTGATGTGTGTGCAAAATTTCATGAAGTGCCTCAAAAACACTCAAATATAGGAAGAAAGGAATAATAACAATTAATGTGTTGCCATGGCAACAGTATTTAAGATATCAAATATTCCTTTACAATTTTACATCAGCAGTGTCTTGACAATATTCTAAAAAAGATTTAAATTAATTCATGTAAACACAAGAGGGCTATTTCAAAGTCTATTAAAAGTGCCATACTTCCTGCTGCCAGTTGGTGACGCTATAACCGTGACCCATAATAGCCGCATCAGCGTGATCAGCCCTCATTACCAAATATATGAATCCGCACTTTCAGTGCTTGGGCCTTAATTATGGTAGTAAAACCAGAGGAACCACAGAATTCTAATTTTATTACCATACTTTCCATTGTCCTGTGTTATTATACAATGGTTTCACTACAAGTATCATGGTTAAAATATGGCTACTACTAAATCCATGGTATGTTTCATGGTTATGTTTTACTAAAAATACCATTGTTCAGCTATGGTTACTGTACTAAAACCATGGTTATTTTTTGCAAGGAATGCAAATCTATTGCAAGGGAATGCAAAATATTTCAGGGGGGTCCTACCTCTGTCCTCTTACGGGGCTCCATGTGTTCCAAACCTGTATGTTATTCTTTTGTGAAACACAATATATATTGCAATATCGAATTTCAGTCCACACTCACTTTTATAGAAAAGAAAGATACAATGAAAGAAAATGATGACAGAGAATGTCAGTACCAAATATTCTGCCTTATATCTTCTTTTGTGTTCCAAATAACAAAAATGTCTAAGGTTCAGAACAACATGAGGGTGTGTATATGATGACAGCATTTTAATTTTAAGGATGAGTTAACTCATAAATCTGTAAAATCGACTCTATCTTTAAATTAGCCTGTAATTTGTTATTACACATCCATTTGTGAATGCAACAGTGCAAAGGCATTTTACTATAATTGGCTGTTAAGTATTAAGATTTATATATGGTAGAAAAAGTTAACTCCAAAGAATTATGTATTTGTAAATGTATATTTTGCATAAATAAAACAGCAGCTGAATGTGCTGTGTGTTTAATGAAGAGTAAATATACAGTATATGCTGATTTATTCATTTTTAAGCATTTGGGTTTTTAAAAACAAAAGTAGAAAATATATTGATTGTATTACGTCATTTCACATTGTTGATTATATTACGTCATTTCAAACGTCGTTTCAACATCAGGTAAGCAAAGCAATTAGGTTGATTATACATTGAAACTGTGTTGATTCTATGATGTTGTTTCACCCAACTGAAATCAATATCATTTCAACATCAGGTAAGCAAACCAATTTCAACAAATCAAAGTTAGTTTTCAATGGTTTGAATGACGTAGATTCAACGTGACTTCGATGAGCAAAAAGATGTGGAATCAGCATTGGAGATCAAGGTTGTTTCGATGCCATGAGAGACATTAATTCTACGTTGATTCTATGTCGGTTTGCTATCTGGGTTGGTTTTATACTGTATGTAATTCATACAATTAACCTTATATTTGTCGCCACAGTTGTGTATTAAAAGGTAAAACCATAGGCGGTACAGTCGTATAGTACGGCAGTTTATATTTCATTTTAATTACATTAATACAGAACAATAGCATGAGGGTAGTTCACTTATATTTTTCCAAAGATCTGGGTGACATTGCAATGAACGCTATGGGGAAAATCCTTTTCCATGACCTAGCTGAAGCCCTTGTATCATAATGCCAACTCTTATGATTGGCAATGATGTTTGAGCCACGTCCATTTAGGTGCACATTTGCCCTATATAAGCAGCTGCTCAAACATAATTTCTTCAGAATTTTATGACTGAGGGACAAGAACACATCGCTTGTTCCTCGAAACTCTGAAGTAGTAGTGCGGCCAAGTTTCGCAATGTCTCATTCCCTTCATCTCATTGAACCAAGGTTACATGAATAACTGGAGATGTTCCCTATCGATTCAGTTCACTTGACATTGCAATGAACTCTATGAGGAACGGAGTTCCATCACCCCGCACTACGTAGCGTCATGCCCTAAGATGTACCAGGGTAGAAACACTTAGAAGAATATGTATATGAGGTCACGGGCCCTTCGGGCGATGACTTATATGTCTTCAGGTGTGTATGAAAATGAATAACCCCACATAGTGAAAACCAGATGGAAAGTTAATCTTAATCTGAGGATCTATATGAGTCATATAATACACACAGAATAATTAACCCCTTCCTAACCAGAGGTAGGGAGGGAGGTTTTATTCTATTGGAAGTGCTTGTGACTTCTAGTGGGAGTAAACTGGGTAACGTCCTACACAGGTGGCTGTATTCAAATTATAACAGGCAACCCACCCATAAAAATGAGCTCGGGCACACACGCTGGGTGATGGAATAGTAAGCTCTCTAGTCAGAGAGGACTCGCGAAGCGATGAACGCCATGTATAAAACCTTGTGAATGTGATCTGCGAAGACTATCCTGCTGCAAAGCATATATCCTGTAGGAATAGAAGCCATGCCTCTAGTTGAATGCGCCTTTATGCCAATAGGGCATCTAATGCCCTGTGACTCATAAGCAAGGGCGATCGCATCAACAATCCAGTGAGATAGCCTTTGTTTGGAGACTGACATGCCTTTTGTGCATCCACCATAACAAACGAAGAGCTGATCTGATGGTCTAAACTGGCGAGTGCGCTCCACATATGTGTGCAATGCTCGCACGGGGCATGATAAATGTGCTAACTGCTCCTCATCTGAATTAGATGGTGGAGAAGAGAAAGCTTGTAGGTGCACTATCTGAGCCCTGAATGGTGTGGAAAGCACCTTAGGCACAAAGTCTTTTTTGGGTTTGATGGTGGCTTTTGAAAGCCCCGGACCAAATTCCAGACATAAACTGTCAACCAACAGCGCTTGTATATCACCAATCCATATTACTGAGGCCAGAGCCAACAGCAGTGCAGTCTTTAAAGAGGCCACACGCAAGAGGTTCAAGCACCTCGCTTCCCTGAGGAACTTTATGATCAAATTATGCCTGCCTATAGAGGAACCAGCCTCTGGGGCATGAAATGCCGATATAGTCGCTACATAGACCTTAAATGTTGATGGAGTAAGATCTGCATCCAACTGCTCTTCAAGGAATGTAAGGATCTCCGTTATGGAGCAAATTACTGGGTCTTTGTTGCGTGAAGAGCACCAATCCGCAAACGCACTCTATTTTAGTGCAAAGAGGCGTCTCGTAGATGGAGCACCAGCTTGCAAAATGGTGTTCATTACAGACTGAGCCAATTGCAGCTTGTTTGCTGTGCTCCGTCTGCATGGTGAGACAGCGGGTGCATCATTTCCCTCTTTATAAGAGACAGTGCATATCACTGTGCGATCTATACAAGTAAGCTAATAAATCATTTCAACTCCATTCAAGTTTCTTGTGCATTAATTATTTATTTGGCAAATAGTCTTGTAATAAGATGCATAATGAGCAGTCAGACATTCTTTAATTGCTAAATAAACACCAACAAAACTCTGACGCAAACCAGAGATGGAATTTAGCTGTTCAGCGATTTAATTCTTCTCACATAATCTCAATGCAAATCAATATTTTATGTCCATTTATTTGTTTATTTGGCAAGTGGTCTTGTATTAGGCTGAATAATGAGGAGTCAGATGGCCATTTTCACAGAATAAACACCAACAGAACTCTGACGCAAACCAGAGGTGGATTTTAGCTGTTTGTTGATTTCTTTCTTCTCACATAAATACATAATTTCAATGCAAATCAATATAAAATGTCGATGTATGTATGTATTTATTTGTTTAGTAGCCATATAATAAGCAGGATAATGTACAGTCAGTCTGTGGTTATCGCAAAATAAACCCCTTGAGGATGATACAAGCACTGTTCAAATTGGGCGGGGGGTTTGAGGGGTACCCCATAAGAGTTCAAATTTATAAAATTGTGGGGGCGAGGGCATGGCCGTGCGTTCGTCTGGAGAGAGAGGAAGCAGTAAGTGTTTTCACTTGAGATGAATTGCTGCTAATTGTGATTTCTATGTTCACAGTGTGAGTTGGGGAGATAAAAGGCTGCCCAAACCCCCAGAGAGAGAGAGAGAGAACCCAGATGACAAGCTGTGTGTGTGTGTGTGTGTGTGTGTGTGTGTGTGTGTGTGTGTTTGTGTGTGTTGGCCGCTGTCGGCTGTTGTGAAGCTTTACCGTCACGCTTGAGGCGGACGTGTTTGATTTATAAAATAAAAATGACATACCTGAGTTGGAATCGCTGTTCCCCAATTCTTCAATTCATTGAACATTTACACTGGTGCTGAAACCTGGAATAAAAGAGGAAGAAGGATATGCTGCCATGGTGTCATCGCCGCTGGAGAGTGTCTTCAGGTCCCTTGCCAGCATCCACCAGGCCCAACACCAGGCCATCGTGGACATGCGCATGGAGCAGCAGCAGCATTTTGAGGCACTCCTTCGGGACCAGGAAGAGGACCGGTGGGTGCTGCGGAGCTTAGTAACCCAGGGGGCTGCGGCCACCGCCCATTCTCCGGCAGCAGCGAACACTGCGTGCTGCTCAAGATGAACCGAAGGCCTACCTCGAGCTCTTTGAGCACACGGTCAAAGCCCTGAGATGGCTGCAGGAACAATGGGTGGTACATCTTCTGCCGCTGCTGACCAGGGAAGCCCAGATCATGGCACAACAACTTCCGGTCGCCGACTTACTGGACTACGCAAGGCTGAAGAAGTCCATCCTGCAACGGGTCAGCCACAGCCCAGAAGAGCACCGCCAGCGTTTCCACTCCTTGCCGCTGAGTGAGGTCAGCCGCCCGTTTGCCTTTGCTCAGCAGCTCCGTGATGCCTGCCAGCGGTGGGTGCTTTCCAAAGAAGACAGCGGCGTTGATAACATCATCAGCTTGATAGAGCTGGAGCAGTTCATCTCCCGGCTACCGAGGAGGATGGCCGAGTGTGTCCAGTGCCACCGGCCGGCGTTGCTGGACGAAGCGGTACAGCTGGTGAAAGACCAACTGATGGCATATACAGGGGCCGGCATGCCCCACGCCCTTTCCCCCCATGTTGTCTCCTTCCCTGTCCTTGGAAACTGGTGAACATTCCCCCAAGACTGGCTACCCAGTCAATGGGGTTCCCTGCTTTAACAAACCCCGTCTCTCCCCTCTCTTCCTCTCAGGTGGAGTCCGCCACCACGAGTGTGGGCAGGAGGCCTGGGCCGGTCTGCTGGGGTTGCGGGGAGCCAGGTCATGTCCAAGAGCAGTGCCCTGTATTGGAGGTGGGGCCTTGATTCGGATCCCAGACACCCCACGGACTGCCCCCGGCCGAGCAGGGATGTACCAAGTACCTGTGAGTATTAATGGTGGACTTGGTGGATTCAGGTTGTAATCAAACCTCCATTCATCAATGCTTGTTACATAACAGTGCATTGGAAACAAATAATCAGGTGAAGATGAGGTGTGTGCACAGGGATATTCAAGAGTATTCTGTAGTGACTGTCATGATAATGTTCCAGGGACAAAAGCATAATGTTGAGGCGGTGGTTACTCCACACCACACCATCCACTAATTTTGGGAACTAATTGGCCAGCTTTTCGTTTATTATTGAAGGGGCTGTGTGCGGATGGGTCCTGTGAGGAAGTGAATCGGTGTGGGATGTGCAAATCTCTGACTGGGGAGGCGTGGCCTGGGCCGTCTACGTCTGCTCTGCATCAGGCTGACGCTGGGGGTGGGGAGGTGTCATCCTCAAACAGACAGCATGGTCGAACTATTTAATAAGACCTTCAAAAACATGATTCGTAAGTCCATGCACGAATGATAAATGGCTCAAACCCCTGTTATTTGCAGTACGAGAGGTTCCGCAAGCCTCAACTGGGTTTTCCCCATTAGTTATATATATAGTTATATATGGGCGTAAGCCCCATGGCATGTTAGACGTCATGAAGGGAAATTGGGAGGAGGGACCTTCACAGAGTTAAAATGAAATTCAATACGGTCTTGACCTGAGAGCAAAACTCCACACACTTGGGTGACTATCACAGGGGAATTTGATGCAGGCTCAAGAACGTCAGTCCCGGCTGTATAACAGGGGAGCTCGGCTACAGGAATTTGCACCGGGAGATAAAGTACTTGTATTACTGCCCACATTGAGCTCAAAATTATTCACGAAGTGGCAAGGGCCCTTAGAGGTCACATGGCGAGTTGGGGAAAGTTGACAATGAGGTAGTGCCTACGGATAGGTGCAGGGCTCATCAAATTTACCACCTTAACATACTAAAACCATGGAGAGAGATGGTCCCTGTATCCTTGGCAATGGTAGTTCTGGAGAGGGAGGAGCTCAGTCCAGAAGTGAGTCTAAAAGCCAATCAGTTCACCCTGGTCCCTTGTGGCGACCACCTCTCACCATCACAACGTACGGAGGTTGCCAGATTGCAAAAGAATTTCTCTGACGAGTTCTTGCCTCTCCCCGGCCCCACTAATCTCATAAAACACCACATCGAGACAACCCCTGGGGTAGTGGTACGTAGTCAGCTCTACCGGTTACCCAAACACAAAAAACAGGTAGTATGGGAAGAATTAAAGGCCATGCTCGAAATATGGGGATAATAGAAGAATCCCACAGTTATTGGGCCAGCCCGGTAGTTCTGGTACCTTAGAGCGATGACTCGGTCTGGTTCTGTGTGGATTATAGGAAAGTCAACACGGTGTCAAAATTTGACGTGTATCCAATGCCTCGTATTGCCGAACTGCTTGATCTATTGGCCATGGCCCGCTTTTGTTCGACACTGGATTTAACAAAGGGATATTGGCAGGTCCCCTTAACGCCGATGTCCCATGAGAAAATGGCCTTCTCCACACCGTTTGGGTTGCATCAATTTGTGATCCTTTGAGTCCTCAGACCACACGCTGTGTATGCTGTGGCTTATTTGGATGATATCATTATTTAGCCATTCCGAGGACGCTGCGACGAGTGGGGCTCACAGCAAACCCGTAGAAGTATGCAACTGGGCGGGTGGAGGTACACTTGGGTCATGGGCAAGTGCGGCCCCAAATTGATAAAACCGCAGCAATTGTAACATGCCCAAAACCCAAGACCAAAGAGGAGGTGAGAAAGTTCCTGGGGCTGGCTGGCTATTATCGAAGGTTTGTGCCTAATTATTCGGATGTCACCAGCCCGCTGACTGATCTTACTAAAAAGGGAGCTCCTGACCCGGTCCAGTGGATGGAGCCATGCCAACAAGCTTTCACGCAGGTAAAAGCTGCACTTTGTGGTGGGCCCCTTCTGCATTCCCCTAACTTCTCTCTCCCTTTTGTTTTGCAGACGGACGCATTGGACAGGGGGCTGGGTGTACTATCCTAGGTGGTGGAGGGGGAGGAGCGCCCGGTGCTGTACATTAGTAGAAAGCTCTCTTTGAGAGAGACTAAGTACAGCACCATAGAGAAGGAGTGCTTGGCCATCAAGTGGGCGGTCCTCACTCTCTGCTACTATTTGCTGGGACGAGCATTCACACTCTGTTTGGACCATGCCCCGCTCCAGTGGCTCCACCACATGAATGATGCCAACGCCCGGATCACTCGTTGGTATCTGGCACTTCAGCTTCGATGTGGTCCACAAGCCGGGGGCACAGATGGCTGTCGCAGACTTCCTCTCTAGAAAGGGGGGGGGGGGGGTGGTTGGCAGGCTGGGCTTTTCATCTCGGGAGAGAGAAAGGGTAAGGGTTTTCACCTGAGATGAATTGCTGCTACTTTTGATTTCTATATTCACAGTGAGAGACGGGGAGATAAAAGGCTGCCCAAAACCCCAGAGAGAGAGAAAGAGAACCCAGCTAGCAAGCTGTGTGTGTGTGTGTTGGTCGATGTCGGCTGTTGTGAAGCTTTACCATCACACTTGAGGTGGACATGTTTGATTTATAAATAAAAGTGACATACCTGAGTTGGAATCACTGTTCCCTGCTTCCTCATTTCATTGAACCTTTACATAAATGTATTAAGAATTAAAAAATTTAACTAAATGTGAGATACGTTCATCCTTTGATTTCGTAGGAGGTGTGCAGGGGCTTTTAGGGCTGTAGATTTAACACATTAATTTAGTGTGATTAATTATTGAAAAAAGAATGCGAAATGAATCATGACCCCGGGTGTAATAATAAGGAATAATCCTACCATTGGAGCAATTCATGTTTAAAGTAACACCTTCATGTTTTCAGCAGGGAGCAGCAAGCACAACTCCAGCTGTACAGGCAACAAACCACATTTACTGACAGCAGACAGAAGAAAATAAAAGATGGAGGAGTTTAGAGACATTTCAAACTACAGTTCGTTTAACTAAACACTGTGTTTATGATGCGTCGCAACCAAAATGAGACACTTCAAAAGTGTCTGTCTGACACATGTGTACATAGACGTGTCCAATTGCAAAATGGATTGCTGTGGACTGTAGGACAATGACAGGCTTCTGTTCAATTATATGAAAATAAACAATATATTGCCTTCTACATTTTGTTAGGATGTAAACAAACTGTGGGTTAGCCCAACAGATAGAGCATTGCAATTGTGATGCAAAAGATTGGGGTACGAGACTTGTAGAGCACTCATGCCTCTTGGCCATGTTTTGGTGCCTCTTTGTGTTGGTACAACAAGGCGACGTTCCTTAGCCGACTGCAGGCTTCTAGTGGGCGCATAGCTCTGCATAAATGATTTTAGGTATGCTAAGGAACATCGTCTATGGAACGTCTTTTAAACACTTAGTAAATAAACACCTGTTTTTATTTGGCTCTAAGGGTTGCATCCGATTTCAGATTTACCTGCCCCTAAACATCATGTAAAAATGTGAATAGTTATTGATAATTTTAAGTCTGGAAGGAACAAACTTACATTCACACACATTGAATCAAAGTCACTCCATGAATTGCTTCTTAATTAGTTTTCACCATTTTTAATCACCTTTGGTGTGACAAATTAATTTTTTCAATGTTCAAATATTCAATGTAGTCTCTCAATTAATAGATGCATGTATAAACTTAAAGCAAAATGCTGTTTAAAGTAGTGATAGATAGATTATAGCATGAATTTAATGTCAACTACCCAAAACAGGACAGCCGAACAGCGGACCAAATGCTATGCCACATAGACCCTTTAAAGCACACCCAGCTGTAGTGACCCCCACCTTCCCAACACCCTATGCAAAGTTTGACTCAAATGCTTTTTATTACTGGTGTAATGTATAAATGTTCAGAGGCAGTCTGAAAAAGACTATATTAGAATCATTTTTGCCAAATCTATGAATATGGTTGTTTCATAGCTTTGTTTTATGTGTAATAAATTGATTCTAATAAATGTTTTTTTTATTTTTTTTATGGAGTTTAGTTTTGTCTCGTCATCTGTGGCATCCATGAATGGAATGAAGCCACGGCACAGAACTGCCATTTTACTGGCTGATTGTCACAAAACCAGAAGAACATGTCTGAGTCAAATTTCTATTTTTAGGCCTGTTAAGATTTTTTATTTTTTATTTTAAATTTTTTGCATTGTAACATTACTTTTAAGACTGTTAAACACACAGGGGCCTGGGTAGCTCAGCGTGTATTGACGCTGACTACAACCCCTGGAGTTGCGAGTTCGAATCCAGGGTGTGCTGAGTGACTCCAGCCAGGTCTCCTAAGCAACCAAATTGGCCCGGTTGCTAGGGAGGGTAGAGTCACATGGGGTAACCTCCTTGTGGTCGCGATTAGTGGTTCTCGCTCTCAAAGGGGTGCGTGGTAAGTTGTGTGTGGATCACGGAGAGTAGCATGAGGCTCCACATGCTGTGAGTCTCTGCAGTGTCATGCACAATGAGCCACGTAATAAGATGCATGGATTGACAGTCTCAGAAGCGGACGCAAATGAGAGTTGTCCTCAGCCACCCGGATTGAGGTGAGTAACCGCGCCACCACGAGGATCTTCTAAGTAGTGGGAATTGGGCATTCCAAATTGGGAGAAAAGGGGCTAAAAAAATAAATAAAAATAAATAAATAAATAAAGACTGTTAAACACCTCCAATTCTCATTCATGTAATGCAAAACAAAACATATTGATAGATTATTTAAATGAAAATGAAATGTATGTGAAATGTATTTAAATGAAAATGAAAATCCTTTCATGTATGCTGATTTTAATTAACAAAAATATAAATTATTTTTTTACAAATAAACAAAAAAACAAAATAATGATAAAATCTTGTGCCTGAGTGGTGGTAGTGATGAGAATCTTCATAAAGAAAAATGAGAATTCTAAATTAAACAAACTAAACTAAAAAGCTTTATGACAGGAGAATGAGATTTTTGGGGGTTTTTTGCTTTTTGTTTTGCAGTAATGAGAATTGTGAGAGGAATTGTGTGTGATTGTCATGAAAATAATGTCACAATAATCCTAAAAAATAGGCTTAATTTTCTTAAAAACATTTTGTTATTAACAATTTTTATTCATTCCAGTCACAGATTAAATAAACATGACAGAAAATACGGAATCAAATTATATGAACTTAAAAACCTTCCCTCCGAACATTCCCATCCAATGTCTGGGGCAAAATTAAATTTGAGTACCCAATACATCACACATAAAACTCTGAACCCTCAAACAAAATTCTTGGATCTTAACACACCAGCCGTGGAACTCTGGCCCGGCGGCCATGTCGTGGAACTCTGGCCCGGCGGCCATGTCGTGGGACGCTGGCTCGGCGGCCATGTCGTGGGACGCTGGCTCGGCGGCCATGTCGTGGGACGCTGGCTCGGCGGCCTTGTCTTGGGACGCTGGCTCGTCATCCGCCTCCCACAGTGAATGGTGAACCACTCATTAGAAGGGCAAGGTCGATATACCGAGTCAGGCTATAAGTGCTCTGATCGTCAGGCATCAGGGAGGAAGCTGGCTCAATCAGACCTGCCCAGAAAATGTCCTTGAGGGCTACCTCATTAAAGTCCACCCAGCAGGCCAGAGCGCAGAAGTCCTCCACATAGTCCTCCAGGGGACGATTCCCCTGATGTAGGTGGAGGAGCTGGATTGCTGGGTTCACTGTAGGTCAGGTATTCTGTAACGAGTGGCTGCTGGCAATGACATAAACGAAGAGACGATGACGATGACGTGAAGAACCCAAGAGCAATTTATTAACAAACGTGATATCCAAAAACCCTAACTACAAATGTGAATAAAACATGAACTTGACTTGACTTGAATTGACATAAACTTGACTTGACATAAACTTGACATGAACTATCTAACAAAGTTACATTCACAATACCTGACCAAGCACAATGGGAAAATCATAAGGGCATGGATATGGGAGAACATAAACCAATGAACAAACAGAACTCTAAACAAGATAATCAAACAATGAACCAATGAAAACAAGACACATAAACATGGAGGAAAAACAGTACATCACATGACCAGGAACACATGACATGAAACAGGAACTAAACATTTCAAAATAAAAGACATGAAAAAAATGAATCATCAAAATACACATGACAATATAATTACGGGACACAGTTGTCCAGCATCTGCAAAGAGCACAAAAAGCTAGCACAGGTGCAATAACATTTAGTATTTTCACAAAGTTTAATTGCATAATTTATATATATATATGTATATATATATATATATATATATATATATATATATATATATATATATATATATATATATACATTTACGTCTAGCTGGGAAATAAATTTACAGTGCAAATTATGGTTACTCCAGGGATGCTTGGAGTAACCAAGATTGTCCCGCCCCTTACTGAAACAAGAAAATATGATTGGTTAGCAAATATCTAATCATGAAATGAACGTTCTGATTGGTGGATCAGCTAAGTCAGACTGTCTGTCCTGCCAGTGCCATCAGTTGCGCTCCCGTCTCCTGCTGCTCCGTACATGTTTAGTGAGAATCGTTGTACACTTAAAACAAAAAAACAATTAGCTTAACAGTGCTACAGCATCGCGTTAGAAGATTGAAATTTCGGTGTCAAAAGACTACTCGTTGTTCTGGCTGCCATACGTATCATCACTTATTTCAGGTGGGCATATGCAAAATCCTAAGAAAGAAAGGTGGGCATATGGCATATGCCTGCGTATACCCTAGACTATACTACTGGTTTTAGGGTTTGTTGGCATTACATCGTCATGGCAACAAAGTTGTAAAATTGACTATAACTTTATACAGAAAAGGTTAGTAAGTGATTTTATCACACTAAAATCATGTTAACACACATATTGTTTATGTCTTGTGTCTATATTTTTGAAACAGTGAGTATTTTAATATTTATGGATTGACCCCATTCACTTCCATTGTAAGTGCCTCGCTGTAAATCAGATTTTTGCTTTTTTTAAAGTAAAGTCCAAATTCTATATTGCGGTAATCAATATTATGCCACAAATGTTGTCGATTGAGCTTAACTTTTTAAAATATAAAAAATATAAATTACCAGACCATGTGTCCTACTGTTGCATCCACCATGAGCAGGAAATGTGAAAGAGGTACTCAGAGTTACAGTTGATCACGACATTGTCTGATTTATTTTGGATTATAAAAAAAAATGTGATGGAGTTGAGCAAAGTGAGGACACAACTTTGATTGGCAGTTTTGTTACGGAAAATATAATTGAAAGTTTACTTTATGTATTGTTTGATATCTTACAGATCCCTACCTTTTATTTGATATTTATATTTATAAATTTGTTGCATTTTTAAACACTTTATTTGGCAGTTTAACTCTGTGACCTCTCGCTGAGGACAGGTTAAGTTACATGTGCTTCCGAGTATAGAGCATGCATTTTAAAACAATTATAATTAAATTATTTAAAAAAATATAAGTAATGAATGCCCTGAGTGTACATATTTCCTTTATAATTAACTTTTCCAGTATTTTTATTATTTTTAATTTCTTGATTTTTAAAATAAAGAGGAGTTTTGTCCTTTATCTCAAGAATCAGTGTATCTATTTATTTACTTAGTTAATTTCTTTAAGTATTTACTTTTGTAATGTTTTGTTATTTTGTGTTTATTTTTAGTTATGATACATTATTTTCTTTTGATTAAACTTTTTTTTTTTAAAAGGTGATTTATAACTAAAGTCTCTTATTGCTCTAGTTTAACTGACAGCATTCACAGCTTAGCTGCACTCAGTGACAAAAAATACAGCACAGAATAAGCAATATAAAGTAACAATCATGCAAATAAACAAGTTATATTAACAGATCAAATAAAATAACCATAGTACCCAATAACATAAAATACAGTTATATAAAAAAAATATTTTTAAACGAATGGCATAAGTTAAAAAACAATGTAACAAAAATTTTAATGTATTTATTTAATTAATTTCTTTATTCAAGTAACACAAAAACTGAGCAAAATAATTGAAAAAATAAATAAATAAATAATATAAAGATACCATAAGTAGCAATAGTAACAATGAACATAAGTTTAGTGCAGAGACACAAGGGAAATCAATCAATCCATACTGGGATCAATGTACTGTATGGCTGCACACCAACACATGTTGTAACAGGACTGGATGTTGTTGGAATGAGGAAGCGGGGTTCAGGTGACGTTAAACTCTTTATTCAGTACAATAAACACTCAATGGACTAACGTGGGCACTGCTGTGTAGCTCTCTCTCTCTCCTCCTCCTCTGGTGTCGGCTCCTCTTTTATCGCTCTTCCATGATCACTACAACAAGAGACAGCTTAGTAATAATAATCACCCAGGGGTGAAGCCTTACCACTTTCCCTCTCCCCAGATGAATGCTCAACCACGCCCCCACCCCCACATACCCCCACCACCCGACTCAGGCCAGGGAGCCATCCGGTCTTATCAATTTGTGGGCGCACCTGCCTGTGACCCAAGTGGAACCCCAGATACCGTACCTCCACCCATCCAATTGCGCAATTCTTGGCATTTGCCATGAGTCCCACCCGTCGCAGCGACCTCAGAAAAGCCCTCAGATGTTGCATGTGCCACTGCCATTCGATACTGCATATAATAATGTCATCCAGATAGGCAGCGGCATAAGCAGAATGTGGTCTGAGGACTCGGTCCATAAGGTGCTGAAACGTAGTTAGGGCCCTGAACAAACCGAACGGAAGTGTCACAAATTGGTGTAAGCCAAACGGTGTGGAGAAGGCTGTTTTTTCACGGGACATTGGCGTTTAGGGGATCTTCCATTACCCATTTGTCAAATCCAGGGTCGAGTAAAATCGAGCTGTTCCCAACCGATCGAGCAGCTCATCAATACGAGGCACTGGGTATGCGTCAAATTTAGACTATCTTTCCTATAATCCACACAGAATCATACTAACCAGTCGCTTTTAGGGACTAGAACGACCAGGCTGGACCAGTTACTGTGGGATTCTTCTATTACTCCCTTATCGAGCATTGTGTCTAATTCTTCTCAAACTATTATTTTCTTGTGTTCAGGAGGTCGGTAGTGATGACTACGTACCACTACCCTGGGCATAGTCTCGATGTGGTGTTGTATGAGGTTTGTACGACCAGATAAAGGCAAGAACGTATCTGCAAATTCTTTTTGCAACTTGGCAACCTCTGTGATTTGAGCCAGTGAGAGGTGGTCCCCACAAGTGACCGGAGTGACATGACTGGCTTTTAAGTTCACCTCCGGCCCGAGCTCCGCCCTCTCCGGAACCACCATTGCCAATGTCACAGGGACCGCCTCCCTCCATAATTTCAGGAGGTTGAGATGGTATATTTGACATGCGTCACCTCTATCTGTATGTTTTAACTCTTAATCGAGATCTCCTACTCGTCGTGTGACCTCAAAGAGTCCTTCCTACTTGGCGAGTAATTTGGAGCTCGATGTTGGGAGTAATACAAGCACTTTGTCTCCCGGTACAAATTCCCATAGCCAAACTCCCCTGTCATACAGTCGGCTTGGAGCTTGGAGCAAATTCTCCTGTGTTAATTGACCCAAAATGTGGAGTTTTGCTCTAAGATCAGGAATGTACTGAATTTATTTTTTATTGTTTGAAGGTCCCTCCTCCCAAGTTTCCCGCATGACATCAAGCATGCTGCTTGGTTGGTGCCCATACAGCAGCTCGAATGGGGAAAACCTTGTGGAGGCTTGCAGGACCTCTCAGACTGCAAATAACAGGAGTTCAAGACACTTATCCCAATTCTTAGCATCCTCGTGCATGAATTTACGAATTATATTTTTCAGGGTTTTATTAAATAGTTTCACCAACCTGTCTGTTTGTGGGTGATACACACTGGTGTGAATTGATTTAATACCCAATAATTCATACAGTTCTCATAGTGTACGTTACATAAAAGTAGTGTCTTGATCAGTGAGGATTTCTTTTGGAATCCCCACTCGGCAGATAATTCTGAAGAGTGCCTCCAAAACACTGCGTGCTGAGATGTTGCACAGAGGCACTGGTTCTGGATATTGCATTGCATAAACCACCAGAACTAACACAAAGCGATGTCCATGTGCTGTCCATTCTAATGGCCCAACGAGGTCCATGCCAATTCTCTCGAAGGGGACCTCAATTAACGGCAGATGGTGCAATGGTGCTTTTGGGGTGGCCGATGGATTCACCAACTGACATTCACGGCATGCTGCACACCACCTGCAAACATCTCCGTGAATACCCGGCCAATAGAAATGGGCCATTAGACAGTTTAGTGTCTTTTCTCATCCTAAGTGACCCGCTATTGGATTATGATGAGCAGTCTGGAATAGCATGAAATAGCATTTCAACAACTGGGTTCTTTCTTCTTTTGTCCAAGCATCCTGCGTCACTCGATACAACCTATCTTTAATAATTAAAAAATATGGGTAACGTCTGGCCGGAGGCGTTGACCATTAATCACTTTCACTTGATCAAAGGTGTGACTAAGGGTCTCATCTCGTGACTGCTCCAGAGGGAAATCCCCGGCAGGTAATCCTCTAAGGGTGGGGGAAGCCAAACCTTCCCCTCCCTTACGTCATCCTGACGTGGAGCTGACCTAGCCGGCCATGGCTCCGCCTCCCCAGCCAGTGAGTCACACATCACACACCGAAACATTTTGTCACAGGACCCATCCACACACATTCCCCTCAATAAGGAAGTAAATGCCAGCCAATTCATCCCCAAAATTAATGGATGGGTGAGCCGGGAATTAACCGCAGCCTTGACACTATGTTTTTGTCCCTGAAACTGAATACTGACTGACACTAGAGGGTAACTTTCAATATCCCTGTGCACACACCTCACCTTCACCTTTGTCCTTGAACCAGACATTGGTGGATAGAGGTTTGGTTACAACCAGTGAAGGTGAGCAGGAAGCCTATTTGGGGGGAAACGGGGTTGGGCGGGGACCAGACACTGGGGGTGGGGGGTGGGGGGTAGAGAGAGAGCGAGAGAGAGAGTGAGAGAGAGAAACTACTACTCTACTGCTACTCTTCCCCAGGGTATGCCGCCATATGGTCCTCAGCCAGTTGGACGGCCTCCTCCAGCGATGCTGGGTGGTGGCACTGGACCCACTCCACTGTCCCTGTTGGTAGACAAAGGGTGAACTGCTCAAGCACCACCAGATCGATGACTTCATCGGCATCGTACTCTGCCAGCAGCCACTTCCGCAGGCGTCATGGAGCTGTTGGGTGAATGCAAATGGGTGACCATGCTCGCTCAATGTTAGCAAGTGGAAGTGCTGTAAATGTTGTCCCGGGCTGCGGCTGACCTGTTGCATGATGGCTTTCTTTAAGTCCTCATAAACCAGGAGGTTAGCCGCAGGGAGATGTTGGGTCGTGAGCTGGGCTTCCCTGGACAACAGCGGTAGGAGGCGGGCTGCCCACTGAACCTTTGGTCATTTCCACACCTCTGCCGTCCACTCAAACAGTTCAAGGAATGCCTCCGGTTCATCTTGTGGGCCCATTTTCATAAGAGTGACAAGAGGCATAGAGGTTGCTGTGTCCGGGGTCACGGTTGGGCCTTTCCCCTGGTGTAGCAAGCTCTGGAGCACCTGCTGGTCCTCTGCTTGAGCTCGGAGAATCACCTGGAAACGCTGATCTTGCTCTCAACGTAACTCAAGCAGGGCCTGGTGTTGAGCCTGGTGCATTCTTGTGAGGGATTTGATTACTTAGGCCAAAGGCAAGGACTCCATGATGGTGTGCTGGCTTCCTCAGATTCCCGGGTTTTGGCACCACTGTAACAGGACGGGATGTTGTTGGAATGAGGAAGCGGGGTTCAGGTAATATTAAACTTTTATTCAGTACAATAAACACTCAATGGACTGGTATCAACACTAACGCAGGCACTGCTGTGTAACTCTCTCTCTCTCTCCTCCTCCTCTGGTGTCGGATCCTCTTTTATCGCTCTTCCATGATCACTACAACAAGAAACAGTTGTTAGTTATAATAATCACCCAGGGGTGAAGCCTTACCATTTTTCCTCTCCCCAGACTAATACTCAACCATGCCCCCACCCCCACATACATGTTACATCATCAGTGGTCAAACCTCACCACAGTAAATTAATGTTACATATAAAGATCAGTGTAATGTGCTCTAGGGGACATCTGTCTGGTCTAGATAGAATTAAGCTGTTCAGACATTACACACTTTTTCAAAATTTCACGATAACTTCATGTTTGCAAAAGGTTTTTGTATTTTATGCTAATTTAAAAACATGTATTTTACAAGCTCATTGCACACATGCACACACATACTTCACGTACAAGCACAGAAACATATATACATGAGTAGACACATACATGAGAAACTATTATTGGAAATGTATTTTTTTTCTTTAGTCATATTGTTGACTTTGTTAAATTGTGTATGCTGTTTTGTAGGTGTTTTATAAAGTAAATTAGAAGTAATCATTGTAATATCATTACTTTTTTCTTGAAGTTATGAGTTAAGTAATCTGATTTATTGCCTAAATTACAATTTTAGAGAAGTAATCTGTAGTGCATTACTATTTTAGTAACTTCCCCAACACTGGTTAGGCCATTGTGACTTGTTCATATGTGTGAAACAAATAAACCATGTGTTTCTCTAGTGTTAAAAGAACATCTGGCTTGTGTTTTGAGCAATGGACATTTTCTAGAGAAATATTGGTGTAAATTCTAGGGCATGTTCTTTCTGGCAGCCAATAATAACTGTTGCGGTATCAGACCAACATCATGTGCCCTTGACTTACAGGAAACCCCCTCTTATTCCACTGAAGATAAACACTCACCCTCCTCAAATTCAAAAAGGGGGAATTGAACCATTCTACTTCCTGCCTATCTACTGCTTTACAAGCACTGAATTTGAGGTTGAATGGTGAGATGCATGCACAATGTCATATGACATGACTGCCACTTCATTGTAGACGATCAGTCATTGGTTACACTAAAGAAGCATGAACCAGTCATCCATACGTACTTATATTCATATTATATTCAAATGTACTTCTACTACACTGAATTCTATTTTTTTATTTTTTTTATTGTAGGCCTATGTGAAACAGCACGTATTGTGCAACAATAAATATTTCACATTAACTGTATTATGCTACATTGTGGTCCCATGGCTTCACTAGAGTGCATGTTTAATTCAGCGAGTGGCATCATGCAATTGAGTGTAAATGTGGCCTAACTTTTGGCAGTCTGATCATATAATGTATCAAGTAGAGAAATAGTGGTTGATGTTACTTGCTGTTTCTGTCATCACAATGGACATGGAAGGTCAACACACGTATACTGCACAAATAGTGCGAGCAATGTGACTGAGTACACTGCTCTGTCTTCATACTCATCCACACTTTTCCTATTCCTTTATTCTTTAACCTTCTTTTACTTTCTGAGGAAGTCTGGGAAAAATGAAATAGAGGCCCTATTATGCTGTATTTTAGAAAGGGACTCTGTAATAGTACCTCCTGAAACATTCACACAAAAGTGCTAAAATGCAAAATTCTAATAAATATTACCTTACAACTACTTTTATTAAATACATTAGCATAATGTGAAACCAAATTATTGGCATAGCAGATCTTGTACACTGTGTAATTTGGGGTACTAATTTATGGTTTGTGCTCCTAAGATCATCTAATATGATTCATGTTTTATAAAGGCACTATCTGTACTACTGATCTTTTGTAGTGTTTAGTAGTGTGTCTGTTTGGATCTGCCATGTAACATTAAGAGTAAAGGTTTTGATGACATATTTCAATAAAGAAACTTGGTTAAAATTAAAATAGCAGACTCATACAGTCAGCCAGGTTAGCTATAAAGCTAATGATCAGGACACTCTACAAATGGGCAATTTTCAGCTGTCGACATTTAACAAGACATTACACACGTTTATAACCGGGAGAAAATGATACAAACCTTAAATCACAGTATTCCTCTGATGGCATCCGTTTCTTTAAAGGTTTGTCGACTTGGAGCTTATCTCTATGTGCTTCCTTGATTCCATGCTCATGAGAACGCTGTGATTCTGGTCCCACCCTGATAGTAAAACAAAGCGTGATTGGTTGAAGATAGAATGTGCTACGATTGGTCTGAGTAATGTGACCATTATCTGATTGGCTTGAGTAGACGATGAGTGGAGTCCACCTATTTGTAGATTTGTGTACATGTCTTGACGCTAGATTTGTTTCAAAATCGACAAATGCGTGTAGCATTCCGCAAATGCACAGGAAGCGATCCACAAATAAATGCACACAATTCACAAATGAATGCTGGGCAGAGTTGTGTTTGTGAGTTAAAAAATATATTTGTAAATATTTTTTATTTGCAAATCTCATTTTATTTATTTGTGAATTCACTTTATTTTTTGTGAAACTCCTTACATTTATTTGTGAATATCATCTTGGTTACTGTCGTAACCTCCGTTCCCTGATGGAGGGAATGAGATATTGTGTCGATGTAGTGACACTTGGGGTCGCTCTTGGGAGCCCCAAACACCTCTGATCTTTGAGAAAAGGCCAATGGGAATTGTCGAGTGTATTTTGAATGCCACTCCCCAGGGCATACGGGTATAAAAGGAGCTGGCTCGCAACCACTCATTCAGGTTTTGCGCTGAGGAGCCGAGACAGGGTCCCGGCCATTTCAGCGGGTAACTGAAGGCAAGAGGGACACAATGTCTCGTTCCCTCCATCAGGGAACGGAGGTTACAACAGTAACCAAGACGTTCCCCATCTGTCACTCACTCGACGTTGTGTCGATGATACTAGGGGGTCCCTATACAAAATGCCACAACCAGCTGAACTGTGTTACGTGGACTGGCGGTGCAGGTGCAGGCAGACCACTGCGTGCCTCGTAGCAAGTGCACCCGGCCCACCCACGTAACCTCCCCCAATGCTCCACGAGCGTCGTATGGTCCCCGCACCTCGGGGATAAGCCGACTGCCCATAATGGGGACAGGCTGCACCAGCTATGGCCTCTTCTCTTCTTTTTTCTCCCCAAAAAGTGGAAATAATACAGCTGGGGCCATAAGCGTCCGCGTCAAGAGGGGTGTCCTTTCCTAAGGAGAAAGACACTGTGGAGACCACACCCTACCCAAAGGGGAGATAATTGTGTGGAAATCTATCACATGGACTTACCGACTGTAGTATCGCATGTGGAGGAAGTCCCCGTGGTAGGTCCTACCCGGAGGGGATGGAGCTCTACAAATATGGCGACCGGTGGCAGAGGGAACTCTGCCCAAGGAAGACATGGGTTTACCAATGGGGAAACCATACCGTGGAAGATACATCACACGTGAACTTGGCTCGGGGGAAAAAGCACACGTCTTCCCCTCCAGGAGGGGAAAGGTGCTGTACGCAAATGGTACACCCAGCCAGTTGCCCTGCATACTTACCTGTTCATACCTGACAACACACGGGACGAAACTCAACCCGGAGATTGTAGAATCTCGTGAAGGTATTGGGTGTTGCCCAGCCCGCTGCTCTACAGATGTCTGCTAAAGAGGTGCCATTTTTCAGGGTCCAGGAGGCCGCCACACTCCTGGTGGAGTGTGCTCGAAGCCCCAAGGGGGGTGGCATGTCCTGGGCGTGGTATGCCAAAGCGATGGCATCAACAACCCAGTGGGCGATCCTCTGTTTGGAGACAGCCCTCCCTTTCCGCTGTCTTCCGAAGCAGACAAAGAGCTGCTCATAGCATTTAAAGCTCTGTGTGCAATCCAAGTAGATATGCAAAGCATGCACCAGACACAGCAACGACAAGACAGGGTCTGCCTCCTCCTGGGGCAGCGCTTGCAGGTTCACCACCTGATCCCTAAATGGGGTCGTGGGAACCTTGAGTACATGCCCGGTCGAGGTCTCAGGATCATGTGAGAGTGTGCCAGACTGAACTCCAGGCAGGTTTCGCTGACAGAGAACACCTGCAGGTCCCCAACCCTGTTGATGGACATGAGCGCAGTCAGGAGGGCAGTCTTCAATGAGAGCGTCTTTAGCTCAACTGACTCTAGGGGCTCAAACGGGGCTCTCCGCAGGCCCCGCAGGACCACGGAGAGATCCCACAAGGGAATGAGGCCCGGCCTGGGAGGATTCAGCCTGATCATGCCTCTAAGGAACCTGATGGCCAGGTCATGCTTCCCGAGGGACTTACCATCTACTGCATCGTGGTGCACCGCTATAGCGGCCACATACACCTTCAAGGTGGAGGGGGACAGCCGCAGAGGAGGTCCTCCCTCAGGGGAACTCACCAGGGAGGGGCTGTTGTGAGGAGTGTGAGCTCCGAGAGCCAAGTCTGGGTGGGCCAGTAGGGCGCCACCAGGAGGACCTGCTCCTCGTCCTCCCTGACCTTGCACAAGGTCTGTGCAAGCAGGCTCACTGGGGGAAACGCATACTTGCGCAGCCCCCGGGAACAGCTGTGTGCCAGCACGTCTGTACTGAGGGGAGCCTCGGTCAGGGCATATCAGAGCAGTGGGAAGATTCCCGGGAAGCAAACAGGTCTACCTGCGCTTGGCTTAATTGACTCCAAATCAGCTGGACCACCTGGGGGTGGAGTCTCCACTCTCCCCTGAGCGTGACAGCATGTCCGCTGAGCCGTTGAGGTCGCCCAGGATGTGAGTGGCTCGCAACGACTTGAGTATATATAGGCTACTGTCACCATGTTGTCTGTCTGGACCAACATGTGCTTGCCCTGGATCAACGGCCAAAGCCTCTGCAGGGTGAGCAATACCACCAGCAACTCGAGGCAGTTGATATGCCTACGCAGTCGCGGCCCTGTCCAGGAGCCCGCAGCTGCGTGCCCATTGCACACGGTGCCCCAGCCTCGCTTGGAGGCATCTGTCGTAACAACGACATGCCTGGACACTTGCACTAAGGGGACCCCTGCCCACAGAAATGCAAGGTCTGTCCAAGGGTTGAACAAGTGGCAGCAGATCGACATGATGGCCATGCGATGTGTGCCACGGCGCCATGCCCATCTCGGGACTCGAGTCTGAAGCCAGTGCCGGAGTGGTCTCATTTGCATCAACCCAAGCAGCGTGACCGCCGCCGAGGACACCATATGCCGCAGGAGCCTCTGAAATTGTTTCAGTGGGACCGCCGTTCTCTGCTTGAATGACTTCAGACAGTTCATCACCAACTGTGCGCACTCGTTTGTGAGGCGCACTATCATAGAGACTAAGTCTAACTCAGTCCAGCCAACTGGTTGACCCGAAGCCCTAACCGGCTGAGGTGCCAGAGCGCCAGGTCCCTGTGCGCACACAACAAGTTTCGAGAGTGATCTAGAATCAGCCAGTCGTCGAGATAATTGAGGATGCGAATGCCCACTTCCTTTAACGGGGCAAGGGCTGCCTCTGCAACTTTCGTGAAGACGCGAGGCGACAGGGACAGACCGAAGGGGAAGACCTTGTACTGGTATGCCCGGCCCCTGAAGGCGAACTGCAGAAATGGCCTGTGCCGAGGTAAAACCGAGACGTGGAAGTACACGTCCTTCAGGTCTACCGCCGCGAACCAATCTTGTTGCCAGACGCACGCCAAAATGTGTTTCTGTGTCAGCATCTTGAACGGGAATCTGTCCAAGTCCCGTTTCAGTACTCGCTGGTCCAAGATTGGCCACAACCCACTGCTTTTGTTTGGCACAATGAAGTAGGGGCTGTGGAACCCTTTCTTCATCTCGGCTGGAGGGACAGGCTCTATTGTGTCCTTCTGCAGAAGGGATGCGATCTCCGCACGCAGGGCAGCACCATTCTCACCCTTCACCAAGGTGAAGCAGACATCGCTGAATGCGGGCGGGCACCTGGCGAACTGAATCGCATAGCCGAGTCCGATGGTCCTGGCCAGCCATTGCGACGGGTTGGAGATCGCTAGCCAAGCCCCCAAGCTCCGGGCGAGGGGCACCAAGGGGACAATCGCATCTGAAGTACCTGCGGGTGGGGCCTCACAGCGGTGCGGAGCAGAAGATGCTACGTCTAGGAGCCTCGCGTCCCAAGCTCGTGGCTGTACTGAGGGGAACATCGAAGCACTTACCTTGCTCCGCCTACCCACCATAGGACCGGTCAGCGACAGGGGAGGAGGGAGACAGTCCTCGTGACTCGTCACAACTCCCTGAGCGTGGGTGTGTGTGTGCCGCAGCTGGGCGCGCAGGGGCGGGGGGCCCGCCTCCGCAGCGTCGTGCCTGCCATGAATGTGCGGTGTCTGGCAATCATAACGACGATAGCCGTAAACACCGAGTGTGTGACCCAGGGAATGAGGAAACCGCTCTTTCTTTGAAAATGTGGGTACCACAGCCTCTCGGGCATGCAGCGAAATCAAAATCTAAGGAAACCTTACCGGGGGATGGAATGGTCTGTTCACCACCTCCAAACTTGTAGCGGGTCTCCATGTCCCTGGGTCGCCGTAGAGAACTGCTGGGCAAAATCCTCGATGGTGTCACCAAATAGGCCAGCCTGGGAGATAGGGGCATCAAGGAAATGCACCTTGTTGGCCTCCCTCATCTCAACCAGGTTAAGCCACAGGTGGTGCTCCTGAACCACCAAGGTGGACATCGCCTGCCCGAGAGCCCATACCGAGACCTTCGTCACCCGGAGGGTGAGATCGGTCGCCGAGCGCAGCTCCTGCATCACTCCTGGGTCAGGACTACCCTCATGCAGTTCTCTCAGAGCCTTGGCCTGGTGCACTTGCAGGAAAGCCATGGTGTACAGGGTGGAGGCGGCCTGCCCAGCAACACTGTAAGCCTTGGTCACCAGGGATGACATGAGCTTACAGGCCCTGGACGGGAGTCTCGGGCGGCTCCGCCAGGTGGCGGCGTTTTGTGGGCACAGGTGCACCGCAACCGCCTTGTCCATCTGGGGAAATCGCCGTGTACCCCCTAGTCGCCCCACCGTCGAGGGTTGTGAGAGCAGAGAGGCTCAGAGGTTGGGTCCAGGCAGTAAAAGGTGCCTGCCATGACTTCGTGAGCTCCTCGTGCACCTCCTGGAAGAATGGAACCGGAGCGGGGCATGGCCGTGAGCGACGCTCTGAGCCCAGGAACCAATCATCAAGCCGCGAGGGCTCAGGGCAGGGTGGAGGGTTCCACTCAAGCCTGCCGCCCGCGGCAGCCCAGGCAAGCATGGCCGCCATCTCCGCGTCAGCCTCAGACTGGGCGACCACACCCGAAGGTGGGAGCACAGTTGTGTCCTCCGCATCCGACTGGACAGCCCGCTCTCTGATGCTGCGATCGAGAGCTCATCCTGCTCTCGAGCCCTGAATAAGACATCAAACTCGCCCTGGGGCGAGCTGCCTGTCTCATCCCTGAACTCGACCGGGGAAAACGAGCATACTTGGGATGGGAGGTCCGTGGGGAATTACCCAGCAGAACCACTCCCATTGGCGTCCCCAAATTGCCCCCAGTGCTAACCAACATGGCCTCGTACCCGTAGGTAGAAGGACCGGGGTGGGGAGCGGCTGGAGTGGCTTTCCCCTTTAAGAAGGAAAGCCGTGACCGCAACGTTGCCATGGTCACGCTCTCGCAGTGAGATCATGAGCCATCCATGTATGCTGTCTCAGCGTGGCTGTAGCCATCAGAGGCGGAGAGGTAACAACTGCTAGGAGGAAATATACACAGATGGAAAGACATCTTTAAAAAGATGCTCTCCATCAGTGTCACTCTTTTAGAGAAAAATTGCAAGAATATATACTCTTTTAGGCTGTCGAAGCCCCAGGGGCGTTCTCTGCACTTATTCGTGCACGAGGTGGAGAATCTGCTGAAATGTGGCATATATCCAACAGCATACGCAGAGGTGAATGGAACGGCAGTAGAATTCAATGAATTAACACCGCTCCGAAGAAAAAATCCCCGTATGTAAAAAACCCGTATGTCGTATGCGTATGGGGAGTGGCATGCAAATTACACTCACCAATTCCCATTGGCCTTTTCTCAAAGATCAGAGGTATTTGGGGCTCCCAAGAGCGACCCCTAGTGTCACTACATCGACACAACGTTGAGTGAGTGACAGATAGGGAACATTCAATTTATTTGTGAACCAACTTTCTATTTGTGAATCTCTTTCCATTTGTATGTTAATATGCAACAAGTCTATCTCCATATTTCTGCTACGGCCTAATGCACACGATTGGATAGGATGGCGATATTGTCACGATACTACGTGGCCCAGTATTGTGCTGTTAAAGACACCTCCGTTTAAATCGCCCCACGAGACCTTTAGATTTTTGAAGATTTTTAGCCCCCATTCTGTGCACGTCAGTGCTGCATTCTAACAGTGTCATGTATGGAATGTGTCATGAACAACATATATAAAGCTACTGCTCACAACAACATGAAATTGTGTAATATAGAAAGGCAGAAGGAAAATATTAACAAGCCACAAAGAGCAGTATTCATTAGTATTTTAATGTGGTTACTCTTGTGGTCAAACCATTCATGTGCTGAATGTGAATGTGAAGTGTTGAACTCTTGATACAGATACAGATACATTCTTACAAGCAAGCAGTAGTAAAGGACAGCTAATGTGAAACAGGTTGACCAACACCAACCGCTGACAAATTTGAGCCAGCCAACACTTTAATGACTCATTCAGTTTATGATATATGATAAGAATATGACCTGTCAATTCTCACAATGTGCATTTTAACAGCAAACTCATTTACAAACTCATATGGGGATTTCAGATGTAGAAATATTGTATGTAATATACAACAGGGCTAAATATTAGTTTTTTCTGGTCACAAAATGTGTCAAGATTGAGAAAAAAAATAGATTTCTTTTTTATATATATATATATATATATATATATATATATATATATATATTGATGGGGCAGCATACTTTGGTTTGAAAAGAAATATTAACAAAAGGTTGTTTTGATTAAAATTCAGTTTTTAAGAAAAGGTGGCGAGGGGGTGGGATAAAAAGCCCCGGGTGTCAAAAATTGTCAACTAATGCCAATAATTTTGAGACAGCAAGATGCTCTTTTGAGTAACAAATTAAGATAATGCTTATTCAAAATAACCACTTCAGAAACGGGGCATCATTTCTTGTTCATTTCAATCACATTTGTCATTTCAGAACACCTCAAGTATTTTTTAACATGACTGGATGAGTCGATGTGAGCCCAATTTGAACATTCTTCATAACAAATCTATTCGCCCCATTTAAGAAAAACAATAGGGGCCTTTAGTCCCTGCAACAGGGGGGCTTTTTACCCCAAATTCTATCCTTTCACTTATTGGACAGTTATTAAAAAATGTTTGATTTAATCACTTTAAACAAAACTGAAAATAACAAATAAGTATTTTGTCTCAAAATAAATGTGATTATTTCAGGGTTTCTCATTTGCTCCTTAAATTTGCAGCTTTTAAGAAATTATTAAATATTAGATCAAATTACCTCAAAAACAAAACAATAGACATAACACGCAATGATCTCATGGAAGAGGCAGTGTATAGTGACAAACAGGTGTTTAGGAAAGTCCTGTGGTAGTTTTTGTTGCTATTTAGTGTTTTGGGAGAAAATCTCATGAAGAAATGCCCGGGTAAAGTTTTACCTCAAAAAAATAAAAAATAAAAATAAATAAAAAAAAGATACTATATTATTTTAAATAAAGAAAATTGGGATTCGTGTGGCGCCATGTGAGGTTCGGACACATGAACGGCGAGCTCTGCACACTTTGCTAGTTTTAATACTTTTTGTGTCATAAACCAGTGAAATTCTATACACCCTGTTCCATAACTGTTCTATGAAGACAGTATGTCAAAGAATTCAAAATCCTCAGGCTCTGGAGACATAAAAGACACTTACGTGCTCAAGCTGAAGCCCCTGAGCAGCAGGCCGAAAGCCCGGGACTCAATTTGGCTAGTGAGGTGAAAGAGATTCAGCGTCAATGCTGAGGAAGGTTGTTGCTGACTTGGAGGATCTTGCTGTAATACGTCGATTGATCACTGCCATGGATACGAAATTCACTGTGTTGGTTACAAGAGTGGTGGATGTTGAGAAATGGATTGATTGTCTGGAGTCATCGGAGAGGGAATTAGCTGCTAAACTGCTAGTGACCAAGGCGGACTTGGAGCGTGTCTGGGAAAAGTTGGAAGACCTTGAGAATCTTAACCGGTAAAACAATGTCCAAATTGTTGGAATTCATGAGGATGAAGAAGGCCAAGATATGGTGAAATTCCTAGATGAGCTCTTCCCGAGTCTGCTCGACATAACAGGCCATAAGCTGGAAATCGAGCAAGCTCACAGAGTTCCGGCTCAGAGATCCGCGGAGGGAGACAGGCCCCGATCAATTCTGGCCAAATTTCTGAGATCATCCGATGAACGTCTCGTGTTACGTGAGGCGAGGAGTAAAAGAAGTCTTTCTTGGAAGAACCACAGCATTTTCTTGTTCCCAGAATTTGCAAATTCGACAAGAGAGAAATGTGATCGATTCAAGGAATGCAAGAAACTCTTACATCAACGGAAGGTTGCTTTTGCACTGATGCTCCCGGCCAAATTGAGAATAGATACTAAGGATGGCCGCAAAATATTTACATGCCCACAGCAAGCGATGCCCTTCATAAAGTCAGTGGAATGAGTAAATCATTGTGTGATGATCTCGATGCAGCCGAGTGGGCCTGACTCACTGAACATTCACCTGACTGTCCGAGGAAACTGAGCAACTTTTTTGTTTCTTTTTGTGCTGGTTCCACCTAGCAGCTGGAGTTTGTTTTGTGTAGTAACACTCCTTCTGGACAGTTTGTGGATGAATCTGCATGTTCTTTGTGCTTATGCCTCCTATTGGATGGAGTTTGTTTTGTGGAATATTTCTTGCAAATCATTATAGTGATTAGGGCATTTGTTACACTCTTGTAACAGCCGAATGGGCCGGCTCACTGAACATTTGTTTGACTGCCCGAGGAAACTTTTGCTCATTCCTCCTTTTGGCAGGAGTTTGTTTTATAGATTATTTTCTGTTGTATAATTCTGTCTCACAAAATTTGTATAGAAGCACTGGACTTGAGAAATCTGATGGCAAAGTTGTCGCGGGGGCTCTCGTAGGCGTACATGGACTGTTTGAGTTTAGAAGGATGGACGCGGTTGGCGCTGTCGTGCACGGGGTTAATGCGCACGTTTTTCTTTTATCTGTTTTTTTTTTTGTTGTTGTTCCGGGGGATGTTCGGGGGTTGACTGTTGCACCAAAGTTGGAATGTGGTCTTTACAATTTTATTTTTGACACACAATCTATTTTTTCTAATATGTCAAAATTGTCGGGGGCCTGGGTAGCTCAGTGGTAAAATACGCTGGCTACCACCTGTGGAGTTCACTAGCTCGCTAGTTCGAATCCCAGGGTGTGCTGAGTGAGTCCAGCCAGGTCTCCTAAGCAACCAAATTGGCCCGGTTGCTAGGGAGGGTAGAGTCACTTGGGGTAAACCCCTTGTGGTCGCTATAATGTGGTCCGTTCTCGGTGGGGCGCGCGGTGAGTTGAGCGTGGTTGCCGCGGTGGGTGGCGTGAAGCCTCCACATGCGCTATGTCTCCGTGGCAACACGCTCAACATGCCACATGATAAGATGCATGGGTTGACAGTCTCAGACGCGGAGGCAACTGGGATTCGTCCTCCGCCACCCGGACTGAGGCAAATCACTACGTGACCATGAGGACTTAAAAGCACATTGGGAATTGGGCATTCCAAATTGGGAGAAAAAGGGGAGAGAAAAAAAATAAAATGAGTGGATTGTCTCTCTCCACATAGAATGTGAATGGGTTGGGTTACCCCATAAAAAGAAGGAAGGTTTTTTCTGTTCTTAAATGTAAGAAATATGATTTACACTGTAAAAAGTTTGCTGTAAATTTTACAGTAACTTACTGGCAGCCAGATGATTATTAACCAGAAAATTATTTACAGTAGGATTATTGTATTTCCATTTACATTAATATACCTGTATTTTCATTTACAGTATATTTACCGTATTTTCATTTACAGTATATTTACTGTATTTTCATTTACAGCATATTTACTGTATATTCATTTACAGTATTACTGTATTTCCATTTACAGTATAATTACAATATTTTCATTAAATAAAATTAAAATGTTTAATTAATTAATTTAAATGTTATTTAATTAAGATTTCATTTGTAATTTTTTTTTTTTTTATTATTTAAATTACATTTTCTACCTGTAAGAAAATCTTATTGTGTACAAAGCATTGTAAACCATGTTTTTTTCACCCCCCAAAAAATCACAATTACTCATACACATAATTGTACATTTACTGTCATTGTTGAACATTTACTTAGTAAAACGAGTTCTTAAAATTCCTCTCCTGGGTATCTGTAATGTAACATGGCTAAAACGTAAACATTTTGAAAGCGAAACAAGCCATACTAAAATGCAATAAAAAAAAAAAATCAGTTTGTTGTTACTTTTTAGTAATTTTGCCAATCAAAGTCAACAATCTCTCTGATGAGAGATGCCACTGGGAGATTCAGACTGACGCTTTTTCTTTGCACGCTCTTTAAAGATTTTTGGTTGATGTGTGACTTTGATTGGCATTTGGTGCCATCAGGGTTGATTCTCAGAATGAACCTGCAAGCACAAGAAAAAATACATTATTTCTCAAACCAGTGTTTCTCCAACTGTCATAACTCTGTAATGTATGCACTTTGGTGCCAATAAAAGCAATATGTACTGAATACCTACAGGTAAAGTACATAATTAGTTGATAATCCATGACATTCTAATCACTGAAGCTCCATCCATTACAACAAAATATATTTTGGGTTACCTTATGCTGCAACCCTCATTTGGAAAAATGTTTGCATTTTAAAAAATATAAAAAAAAGATTTATAGACTCTAATTAACCTAAATACATGTGGGAAAAAAGTATAGCAATAGGAGGAAACTCAAAGAAAGGCCCTAGCTGGCCAGCAGATGCATACCCAGGATGTTCTTACTTCGAGGCAACAATGCTTACCACTGAGCAGCCCTTTTTCAGCCTAGACAGGTTGGCATTACAACAAAATCACAGTCCATTTTCCCACCAATACACTTCACATCCCTCATCTACTACATTGATGGTTAATATCAAAATGAGAATCAGAATCAACTTTAATGGCCAAGTATTTGTACACATACAAAGAATTTGACCACAGTTTTTTTTCATTGCTCTCAATGTGTTACACAGGATTTATATTATATTTGATCAATAAAATGTATATCAAAGTGGATTGACCCTAACCCTAACCCCCGAAAGGGAATTAGTCAGACCGGGATTTCTAAATCGCCTTAAATGCCCGGGATTTGTGCTCTCTGTGGTCATACATGGATACATGTCATAAATACGTGTTAATTTAATTAACCAACTTTGCTTTGCATGCCTCCCTTTCTTCGCATGTGATAGAGGGAGAGAAAGCGTGCTCTCTTATTCAAGTGACCGCAAGAAAAAGGCACTTTTTGATGAAAACATAAAACAAGTAACTATGAACAAACACTTCAATGTTCACAATAAATAAGTCTGAAAATGTCTGTTTGTATCTTACCTCAGTTTCACTGAACTTATTTACATTCAGGTGATATGTTCACCGATGAAGTTTGTTAGAGGTAGACTGTTTGATATGCATGATTTAAAAAAAAAAAAAAATAGATGCACATAACTTGCTCGGGCTTTCAAGAATCAGGAAAAATTCCTGACTTTAAATAACTAAATAATTACATGTGTAGGACGTCTGTGTTGTAGGGATGTACATGCAGATTTCAGATATAAAATCAGTGATTGAATGACTAATGTTTATTCGCTAAAATGAGATGATTTAAGTCAACAGGGACATTGGAATGTTTGGACATAGCAATATGGAGGCGCAGTGGCTTCACTGATAAGACGTCATGAGCAATCCAGTTCTATCCACCTTTTTCCTGAATGCAGAAATATTCCATGATTTGCCTGTTTTCAATTTCTGGTCTCCAGTGTTTTCACTCACATGGGCGTGCATTCTTAGCGGGTGATGTGATGTTTAAAGTATAAAAAAAAGAATATCCTTTTTTTTCTCCCCTTTTCTCCCCAATATGGAATGCCCAATTCCCAAGTCGCTCTAGGTCCTCGTGGTGGCGTAGTGACTCGCCTCAATCTGGGTGGCAGAGGACAAATCTCAGTTGCCTCCGCGTCTAAGACTGTCAATCCGCTCATCTTATCACGTGGCTTGTTGAGTGTGTTACCGTGGAGACATAACGTGTGTGGAGGCTTCACGCTATTCTCCGCGGCATCCACGCACAACTCGCCACACTCCCCACAAAGAGCGAGAACTATGGCGGCAAATCAGTGCCAATAATCTGTGCGCATTTTTGACGCTTGCACGCGCGATAGATTGAAGCCACGCGAGGAAACAGGTGAACTCGCACGCGTGTTTTAAACCCTTGTGCGCACATAATCTCCTGTGCATGCAATACAACCTCTCTCGTGCTAGGAAACCTCTGCCGCACAAGCAAGATCATTCTTCTGCCTTTGCTCGTGCGAACATCTTTTAATTTTGTTAGTTGTGGGGCGGGCTCTTAGTGTTTTTTGTGTAACCTTAAATTTCACTGGTTATTCCCCTTTCCCCCTAAATTAGTTGTGATTGGCTCCCTTTTACTATGAAGAACCATAACAAACTCACCTGTTCTTCGTGAGAGACATGGCTTCATCAAGGGACCCTCTGCATGTGAGCCATTATTACTTTTTTTTTGTGCTATTTTTTATTTTATTTTTCATTTAATAGGGCTGATTTCATACTATATAATGTTATCTTTGTCAGACACTTTAAAAACAGTAAGTTTACTACCAGTTTACTACCAGTGCTGTCCTAATTTGGAAGCGCTCTTTATTAACTGTAAGCCTTTCTTCTCGCCGCGGGAGTTTTCCTCGTTTATTCTGGTGAATGTGTATATCGCGCCAAACGCGTGTTTGAATGTGACGCTGCAACAGCTGGCTGATCAAATCACAGACACAGAACAACAATACCCGGACTCAGTTATTATTATTCTTGGGGATTTTAACAAAGCAGACCTCACACGTAAACTGCCCAAATACAAACAGCACATTACATGCCCAACCAGAGACAGAAATATACTGGATCACTGCTACACAACAATAAAGGATGCATATTGGTCTGTCCCTAGAGCAGCTTTGGGACTCTCTGATCACTGTCGGATTCGAGTGTTTTTGAGGCTGCAACCACAAACCTGGATGAGCTCACAGATACTGTTACATCAATATCAGTTTCTGTGGGGATATGTGCATTCCTACTAGGACTTATTTAACATTTAACAATGACAAACCATGGTTTACAGCGGAACTCAGGCAGTTTCGTCAGGCCAAAGAGGATGCTTACAGAGTTGGGGATAAAGTCTTGTACAATCAGGCCAGGAACACACTGAATAAGGGAATCAGAGTGGCTAAAAGAAGATACTCTGAGAAGCTGAAAAACACGTTTTCAGCTAACGACCCTGCATCAGTGTGGAGTGGCATGAAATAACTTACAAATTACAGGACTCCTACTCCCAACCCTGTGGTGGACCAACAACTGGCTAACGACCTGAATGTGTTCTACTGTAGATTTGAAAGGCCCAATCTCACACCCCACACCCACTCTGACCTTCACTTCACACAAACACCGACACTTCCTACAACTCCTCTCCTCCCCCTCCTGCTACTCAACCTGCACTTAAGATCTGTGAAGATGATGTGAGCTGCGTCTTTCAAAAAACAAAGGATAAGGAAAGCACAGGGCCCAGATGGCGTTTCACCTGCATGTCTTAGATCCTGTGCTAACCAGCTGGCCCACATCTTCACACAGATCTTCAATAGATCACTGGAGCAGTGTGAAGTCCCATGCTGCTTCAAATGTTCCACAATCATCCCTATCCCAAAGAAACCAAAAATCACAGGACTTAATGACTACAGACCTGTCGCCCTGACGTCTGTGGTCATGAAGTCATTTGAGAGACTGGTGTTGGCCCACCTGAAGGATATTACTGGACCCTTTCTAGATCCCCTTCAATTTGCTTATTGAGCAAACAGGTCTGTGGATGATGCAGTCAACATGGGATTGCATCATATCCTGCAACATCTGGACAGACCAGGGACATATGCAAGGATCCTTTTTGTGGACTTCAGTTCGGCTTTCAACACCATCATCCCAGCTATTCTCTGGACTAAATTACACCAACTCTCTGTTCCCATGTCTATCTGTCAGTGGATTACCAGCTTTCTGACAGACAGGCAGCAGCTTGTGAGATGGGAAATTCACTTCCAGCACCTGTACATTCAGCACTGGTTCCCCCCAGGGATGTGTGCTCTCCCCACTACTCTTCTGCCTCAACACCAACAACTGAATCGCCAAGGACCCCTCTGTCAAGCTCCTGAAGTTTGCAGACGACACCACTGTCATCGGCCTCATCCGAGATGATGATGAGTCTGCATACAGAAGCGAGGTTAAACAGCTGGCTGTCTGGTGCAATCAAAACAGCCTTGAGCTGAACACGCTCAAAAAGGTGGAAATGACTGTGGACTTTAAGAGGAACCCCCCAACACTGTCCCCCTTCACCATTCTAAACAGCACTGTGGCAGCAGTGGAGTCATTCAGGTTCCTGGGCACTACCATCTCACAGGACCTGAAGTGGGAGACCCACATTGACTCCATTGTGAAAAAGGCCCAGCAGAGGTTGTACTTCCTTCGCCAGCTGAGGAAGTTCAACCTGCCACAGGTGCTGCTGATACAGTTCTACTCAGCGGTCACTGAGTCTGTCCTCTGCACTTCAATAACTGTCTGGTTTGGTTCAGCTACGAAATCAGACATCAGAAGACTACAAAGGACAGTTCGGACTGCTGAGAGGATTATTGGTTGCCCCCTGCCCCCCCTTCAAGAACTATACACTTCCAGAGTGAGGAAAAAGGCTGGAACCCCACTCACCCTGCCCACTACCTTTTTGAACTGTTGCCTTTTGGCCGCCGCTTCAGAGCTCTGAGCACCAGAACCGTCAGGCACAGGAACAGTTTTTTCCCCCAGGCTATCCATCTCATGAACAGTTAAAACTGCCCCTTTGAGCAATAATTAATGTGCAATACACAACTTAGTCTTTTTATATTATCCAACACATCCTACCTCTTCTGCCATTACATTCCCTTGCACTGTACATAACCAATTTGAAATTAGATTTGAACTACGTACGTGTATGTGTGTGTGTATGTATGTATGAATATGTATGTATATATATATTCATATATGTGTATATGTATGTATATGTGTATGTATGTATATCTATATATATATATTGTCTATTGTGTATTCTATATATACTTTTTTCTTTTCAATATTTATCTATTATTTATTCAATTTTAATTATTTTTTAAAAGTCTTGTTGCTGTTTTTTTTTATTGTTGTTTACTGGAAGCTCCTGTCACCAAGACAAATTCCTTGTATGTGTAAGCATAGTTTGGCAATAAAACTCATTCTGATTCTGTTATGCGCCAAATGTATCTACCCCGGAGTAGGAGCTAAAAATGTCCCCTAAAACTGCTTCGAAGAACTATAGGTACTTAGGGGCGAAAACGATGAAAAGCACTAGTCCCAGGGAACCTGAAACTGGCTTTAGTTTTAGGTTTAGTTTTGGCCAGTGGAAAAGGCCCTATGGTGTGTTGAAAGATAGCTACCATGATGCTCAATACCATATTCATGTACCATGGTATTTGGACAACTTCAAAGAGTATCATATATAAATGTCCAAAAAACATAGTATTTTCTGTTACTTTTAGATTTTCATTATTACCATTACCGCATGGTGATGTGATAATCAACTGATAATGACTGTTTGTGACGGTGAGTGTATGGACTGAGTATAGTGATGTCTCCGGTAGAGCTAATTGCTGTTGTGTGTGTGTGTGTGTGTGTGCGCGCGCGCGCGCGTGCATGTGTGACTGCAGCACTTCCGTTCAAAGAGACACACGCGTCCACGGACTCAAACCGACACAAAGAGAGGTACACAACCCTTCAAAACCTTACTTCATACCTATACAAACACTATCATATGTACGTATACGATGCGTTAGGTTGCATTTATTCTTGTCTGTATGATGTGGGTCAGATATATTCATCCATGGGCGTTAAATGAAGACAGACTGAGCTCTGATCAGCTGCTGTATAGAGCAAAACATTCATAGCGATAGATCGACACATTTACTGTTTTTACCGGATTCATTCACCGAGTTAGTGGCATCGGGGTAAAGTTGAAGTTTAGCGAGTTCGACATCGATGTGTGCTTGTGCTTGACTTCCTCCGGCCGGACGATTGTTATTATCTCATGTCATTGATCGCATGTGTGAGTTGATTCTGCTCGATCAGGGTCATTATTGCATTAGTCTGGATCAAACAGACGGGATGTATTCACATCTGGAAGTTGATTTCAGCGTTATTTTATTGTGTAATGAAGTGTAAACTCGCGCAGGGATCACGTTGTGTTGTTGTTCTGGAGTTAAAGGTCAAACCCACGCTAGTTCATCAATGCATGATACCCCGATACATCGTCACATTAATGCATCTATATAAAATTCAAAATACAAAAAATATCTGAGAATGTTGAATATAATATTAAAAATACAAATATAAAAAAAAATAAAATAAAAAAAAATTTGCATTCACCCGATCGAAGCAGCATATCAGATATTTAGACTTGCTTTTAGAGAATAGATCTTGAATATAAGTATATTTGTCTTTACTGCACTCGCAGAAGTAAATACACTTATATACAAAGTACACTTACATTTAAGATACTTTCTCTTAGAGCAAGTCTAAATATCTTATATGGTACTTCTCAAGTAAATATATCTTATTTTTTAGGATTTTTAGACCACTTTAAATGGAAAACAAGACAAAAACTCTTGATAACAATAGATTTTTTGCAGTGAATTACTTTACAGAATTAAACTTAATTAAAAGTATTTTTTTCCTTTAATTCAGTGAATGTCATTTAGAGGTATTTTTAAAAGATGATGTTGTCCTCTATTGTTAATAAGCACTTTTAAGACAAACTTTTAAGTCAGGGCACAAGCTGAATAATCAGTTAAGAGCTAATGATTAATCGTTGCAATAATTGCAGAATAGTTGAATAATCGCTCTAATAATCGTTTGATTAATTGATTATCAAAATAATCGTTAGTTGCAGCCCTAATCGGTACTTCAATATATCCTTAAATTGTTACTTCAGTACGACAACACATTTTTACATT
This sequence comes from Myxocyprinus asiaticus, assembly GCF_019703515.2. Taxonomy (NCBI): domain Eukaryota; kingdom Metazoa; phylum Chordata; class Actinopteri; order Cypriniformes; family Catostomidae; genus Myxocyprinus; species Myxocyprinus asiaticus. Next base: position 41,656,012 of record NC_059373.1, read on the forward strand.
GTTGCACTGTTACACCGATACGTTGCTACTTTGATATATTCTTAAATTGTTACTTCAATACATTGTTACTTAGATACGACTAATTATTGTTTGACTGCTGAACTGTTACATCGATACATCTGTATTTCAATATTCTAAAATTATTACTTTAATGCGACGCAGCATCATTAAACTATGCACTATTACACCGATATATCTGTACTTTAATATTGTAAAATTGTAACTCATCACAGTCTCGTGAATAACTCATGCAATTCATCATTAGGCTACATTGTTGTTTATTACTTTGATATGTGATACATTGTTACATTGATATGACGTTACAAGATTGCATTTATACACCATTACATCGAAACATTGTTACAAAGATATCACCAGTACATTAATACACCATTACACCGAGACATCGTTACTTCGATAAAATGTTACATGGTATTAGAAATTTTAACTATGCATTTAATCAAATGAAAATATATCAATAAATGCATCATTACAATGCTACTTTGATATGCTGGTACATTGCATTGCTGTTGATTCGATATATTTTTACATTGATAAATTGTGCATCATTACATCAATACATGGTTACTTATGTACAATAAATCATGTCATTGTCCTCATTGGAGTTTTTTTTTTTTCTGTGTGTGTGTAAGTTCGGGAGCATGTCGGATGAGGACTCGCGTGCCAGCTCTAGTTCTTCATCATCCTTCTCCTCATCATCCTCCAACCATCAGCAGCAAGATAAAGACATAGCTGGGAAGAAGAAAGAGAGCAAAGCCAACATGAGCAAGACCTCCAAACTCCTGTCCACCAGTGCCAAGAGGTGAGGAGACACCATGTACAGATTGTATTAGATTTGCACTACCCATGTGTATGTGTGTGTCAGTGTGTGTGTGTATGTACGTATGTGTATAACTATTTTTTATTATTATCTATGTCTTGCTGCTGTTTTTGTATTGTTGTACACTGGAAGCTCCTGTCTTCAAGACAGATTCCTTGTATGTGTAAGCATACTTGGCAATAAATCTGATTCTGATGTTACACACTAATCAGCAGCGTTCACTGCGATAGATCTTTACTACAAACTTTTTTTACTGCCGTAATGAAATAGGAAGAGATGGGGAGCTGATACAAGCTTTTTATGCTCATTGGCTAGTGTGCTGCTTGTAGACAGCAGCACACTTGTGCCTATGATGGCCACAAATGCTGCCCCGACAAGCAGCTTGCTAGGTTTTGTTGGGCCCTGTGATGTCCATTTTATAATTTTTTTCTAGATTCTATGTTTTACGGTTTAATTCCATTATCAAAAAGAGTGTCTGATCAAATAAATGCATACCATTTTAATAATTTAATAACAAGTTACTGAAATATTAACTATATCTTTAAATTCAAGAGAAAGTATATCTGATAATTCATATCAATACAGTACTGAAGTTGACAACCTGCAGAACAAGGCCCTAGTTTGAGAGACAGCCATTATAAAATTCCAAAATGCTTTATCTAGTTTAATTTTAGTAAAACGTTTTTTTTTTCAGAGTTAAATAAGGATTATTTTTAATAATTCAATTCTTTCTTTTTTTCAGGATCCAGAAAGAGTTGGCTGATATTATGTTGGATCCTCCGCCAAACTGCAGGTAAGGAATCGTGTTTGCTTTGCACTTTGCACTGCGGTCCACTGTGGTTACCTTAGGGGCTGTTCACACTGCATGCGCACTTCTGTACTGTATTTCCATGTAAACATGGGCCAGATGGACATCTTTGACTGTTGCGATGCATCAAGCTGTTTTTTTCAGCATGCCACACCACAAGTGGTGTAAGAGTTTTGTCATGTTAGAAGTCGTCACCTGTGTTCTATTTCTTTTGGCTGTGCTTCATCTCAATGTTTTTTTTTAATGCATTCCGTGTAAACAGCTCTGTACCAGAGAGAACTGATTGGAACATGCTTTGTGTAAGATAACTATAAACAAGTTAGAATTATTTGAATTCACTATTTGGGAGCCACCGCCTATAGCAATAGCACATATTCTGACCTTTCAACTTCTCTTGAATCTATTTGTTGAATGACTGGCCTGGTCATAAGTCATGTTTCCATCTAAGTTATGAATTTGCTATGCGAAAAATCTGAATATCGCAAAACAATTTGTGACTAAAGCAGCGTTTGTATCCTGTATTTAAAATACAAAAACAAAACTGTAACTTCTGGGGGAAACTGGTGCAAAACGGAAAAGAAGATGGAAGTTGGAACCACTGTGGCTCTTAATTTAAATGTAATAAATTAATTTATGGTTGAAGAGTGTGCAGACAAAATGCTCTGATGAACTTTGTTTGCTAGCGTTCAGCAGCAGATGCCTTATGTCTGGGAGTGAAACAGTTTTGGGAGGTAATAGTAGACAATCATTTTGATGACAGACTTTGGCATTTCAGAATAACCAAAGCAATATTTCAGATGCTGTGTGGTGAATGATGAGTTCTCATGGCTTGTCAAGTCAAGGTCACATGACTTTTTGATGCATATCTATACTTCTATATAAATTAATTAGGAATATATTCTTTAAATGTGTTTCCATTGTAGTTTATGCTTATTGTCTTATCAAATAAAACTAAAAAATATCCACAAAGTGTGCATATACGTTTTTTAAAGCGCGTTTTTAAGATTTGATTCGCATCTTAGAGTTTCCATCCTGAATTTATGCAATATCCCTAAATTCTCATAAAAATATATTGATATAAACCTGTGTTAGACAGTCCAGTGCTGTTTTCTCTAGTTTGGTGTCTTGTGTGGAAATTTAGTTCTGTGGTTGGCAACCAATTAAAAGAGGTCAAGTGTGGTTGATGCTGCAGGATAGCAGTGTCAGGTTCCAGTTAACTCAGCAGCCTCTGATTGAAGCTCTGAGCAGCTTTAATAAATGGTGTATGGGTTAACTAAAACCAGGTTTTAGGTTTCTTTCACACAAGCACTTTTGGTGCACACCTGGGTTCGAATGACGTCAAAGTCCACTTGAAAAAGTGGTGAACCACTTGTGATGATATATAATTTGCGTCTTTGCAGGCTCATGATCGCAATTATTAAGGTATAATGCAGCTGTCATACCTGCTTGTGCAAATCTCAGGAGAAATACAGGCTGCTCTGGAAAAAGACGGTGTAGTTGTTTCAAGGAGCACAATACTTGTTGACCCCTCTCCAAACATAGCACTTATGGTTGTGACCATAAAGCTCTATTTTGGTCTTGTCACTCCAAATTACAGTGTGCCAGAAGCTGTGAGGCGTGTCAAGGTGTTGCCGGGCATATTGTAACCGGGCTTTTTTGTGGCATTGGATTCTTTCTGGCAACTCGACCATGCAGCTCAATTTTGTTCAAGTATCGTCGTATTGTGCTCCTTGAAACAACCACACCGTCTTTTTCCAGAGCAGCCTGTATTTCTCCTGAGGTTACCTGTGGGTTTTTCTTTGTATCCCGAACAATTCTTCTTGCATTTGTGGCTGAAATCTTTCTTGGTCTACCTGACTTTGGCTTGGTATCAAGAGATCCCCGAATTTTCCACTTCTTAATAAGTGATTGAACTGTACTGACTGGCATTTTCAAGGCTTTGGATATCTTTTTATATCCTTTTCCATCTTTATAAAGTTCCATTACCTTGTTACATATTTTCAAAATCAATGCCAAGATTTCACAATTTCTGCCAGGGTATGCAAACTTTTGAGCACAACTGTATGTGCAAATTATTATTTTAAAAACAATCAACAAAAACAGAAAGTTGGCCAGAATATGTACAAATGTACAAAGGTTTAAATGTTTCATCCTTCAACCTAAAACTGCTTGCTAATTCATTAAAAGCTTCTCATTTTAAAATAGGTGTCATTTAAAAGCTTGGAATTTGGACTGCTATTTAAGGTTTGACGGATGTAACATGAACCATAAATGTGCCTATATTACAGATGTATGCTGATTTAAATGAGAAATAAATTACAATGCACTTGCATAAATGATGGTGCCTGTTTATAAAGGTGTTTCTGGTAATCCTGGTGACTCGCTCACAGAGAGAGAATAATGAACTTCAAACAGCTGTAATGAATTAAACCAAAATGAGGCGATAAACTGCATGTAACGAATATTAAACGACAAAACAAACCCTAATCTCTGTATACATGGTGTATTATTAGTGGCGGCAGCCGGACTGCGAGTGCAGCGGTGGTTTGTGTGTGTTATGAATGTGTGTGCTTGTGCTTATGCACGTCTCATTCACAGACGCTTGCTACGGCCCTCATCTGTGACAGTTCCACTGTATAACTTGTGAAATGTGCCGTTTTAGGTTGAGCTTGGACTTGTTTTAATCAATACTGCGATGTAAGTAACAATGTGCTATTTCCCACATTCTGTTTGTTTCATGAAGTAATAAATGAAAACGATAGCCCCCATGTAACATTCATACATACATGTTTATTGCATTTCGTTTATTGCCTCATGAAACAAACAGAATATGGGAAATGCCATCATTACTTACAGCCCCAAATCAACGTAACAAGGTACAGAGATGTTGAAATAATCCTCACAGGGCAAGATGAGCATGGCTCTCACTCACACAGACACGCTGTGTATGTGCATGCGCACTGCCGCTTCAGACTGCCCTGATTCAAAGCATTTTGGATGGTTTTTCCCTTTGTCATGAACAGTAAGGGTCACTTTTACAAATGGTACGTCTGTAACAGAGAAATATCATGTCCACAACGCTGGTTTTCCCTCATTAATGTGTGTTTGACAACGAATAGAAATTAAATATTACATGTTCTTAGGATGTGGCTATTATTTGTGGATTGTGCATTTAAATTTACATGCATTATTACAGAGTTCATGAGTTTTTACAATGTTTGGTGTCCAAAAAAACGTTTGTCCATTTTTCAAATTATTTGTACAGCTTTTTATTTCATTCAATGAAATAAATGAAATAGTATCACACTACTTTATTACTACAGTGTATTTTGCATGACTGGAACACTGTATTGATTAATCAACATTCAGGACTGCAGCTATCCGTTTTATAATGTTATTTGTGACTGTATCCGTGAAGGTAATTGTACTTGACTCAGAACGGCATAGCTGATACACCTCGTCTTTAAACAACTCGTCATCAGCTTTGTCATCTGTTTAACCAGTTTTAATGCTCTCGTTCTCATGTGTCTGCACTTATTAGCTGCTTTTCTGTCGCAGTTTATGTTCAAGATGTAAGTCACATCCCCTCCTCTGATATGGCTCTAATTCCCATTGGTTTTCCTCTCTCTGTTATGTCAGTTTCTGTTCCTCTTTATTTCTCCCTTCTCTCTCTCTCTCTCTCTCTCTTTCAGTTTTCAAGCTCTGTTTTAGTGTGCTTCATTGAAATGACAAAAACTACATTTGTGTTGCAAAAAAGTGTAAAGCAGAGCTGTGTATAATGAGTAAGTGTGGGTAAAAATATAGTTTTTCCGATTAATCGCAATCTTCATTTGATCGATCTTTCACTCAATGCGCAACCCTGTACTACAATAAGAGGAAATCACTCACATTTGCAACCAAATTCTGTGCTATGCGACTAGTGAATATGTCAGCCAGTTGCCAAGCATATGTTTACATTTCACTCACCAGTAATTGTGTAGTAGGGTTGCAGCGGTATACCAGTTTCACAGTATACCACGGTATGAAAATTGATGGTTTTCATACCGTGTACGTTTGTTTATCTACGGTATTGAGAAAAAAATGCAACCGGATGGAGAATCTCACCTGCGCTTGCGCATCTCCTTTCCTCCTCGTCTGCCTGTCAGACTCGTCAACTTGCCACACACACACACACACACACATGCAGCGGAGAAAATGTCAGAGAGAAGCGAGGCGAGGGGGTCTGACATAAGTGAGTGTGTGTGTGAGTTAAAGCAGTGTTTCTCAACTGGTGGGTCACAGGTCTATTCGGACTGGGTCGTGGACAGCAGGGAAAGAACAATGATCAAATCAAATCACTTTTATTGTCACACAGCCATATACACAAGTGTAATGGTGTGTGAAATTCTTGGGTGCAGTTCCGATCAACATAGCAGTCGTGACAGTGATGAGACATATACCAATCTACAATAACATCAAATTAACACAACACAATTTAAACATCTGATATACACATAATTACACTCAACAATATACAAATAATAACATACACTGTACAGTATACAATACACACTGTATAGATACACATTATTCAATAAAAATAAAAAATAAAAATATATAAAAAAGTATATATATATACATAGAATGTACAGTATTGTACTGTATTGACATTCAGGCTGTCGGTTGATAGTCAGTTGTTAAGAGAGAACATAATATAATAATAATAATAATATAATTTATAATAGTCCGGTGTGAGATAGAAGAGTAAGAGTAATAAAGTGCAGTGCTGATGTATTTTGATCGTGGGAGATCAAGAGTTCAGAAGTCTGATTGCTTGGGGGAAGAAGCTATCATGGAGTCGGCTGGTGCGGGTCCTGATGCTGCGATACCGCCTACCTGATGGTAGCAGAAAGAACAGCCCATGGCTCGGGTGGCTGGAGTCTCTGATGATCCTCTGAGCTTCTTTCAAACACCGCCTGGTATATATGTCCTGGAAGGATGAAAGCTCACCTCCGATGATGTGTCTGGCAGTTCGCACCACCCTTTGCAGTGCTTTGCGGTTGTGGGCAGTGCTATTGCCGTACCAGGCGGAGATGCAGCCAGTCAGGATGCTCTCTACAGTGCAGGTGTAGAACCGTGTGAGGATGTGGTGGTTCATTCCAAACTCCCTCAGCCGTCTCAGGAAGAAGAGGCGCTGATGAGCCTTCTTCACAATGACTTCAGTGTGGATGGACCATGTGAGTTCCTCAGTGATGTGGACACCCAGGAACTTGAAGCTGCTGACTCTCTCCACTGGTGCTCCATTGATGATGATGGGACTGTGTTCTCTGTCTTTTCTTCTGAAGTCCACCACAAGCTCCTTTGTCTTACTGACGTTGAGGGAGAGGTTGTGCTCCTGACACCAGTGTGTCAGAGTGTGCACCTCCTCTCTGTAGGCTGTTTCATCATTGTCAGTGATCAGACCTACCACCGTCGTGTCATCAGCAAACCTAATGATGGCATTGGAGCTATGTGTTGCTACACAGTCATGTTTGTACAAGGAATACAGGAGTGGGCTGAGAACACATTCACTCCTATTCTAGCCTATTCTAACCACCTGGCGTCTGCTTGACAGGAAGTCCAGGATCCAGCTGCACAGCGAGCTGTTTAAGCCCAGAGCCCGGAGTTTCTCATCAAGCTTGGAGGGCACTGTGGTGTTGAATGCTGAGCTGTAGTCTACAAACAACATTCTCACATAAGTGTTCTTTTAATGCCATGGTTCTCCCATTGAAGATATTTTGGCGGCCGCCCAAGTGATAGCCTATTTAGGACTGCCGAGTCAGATTTAATGATAATCTCACAATCAGCTAAAAGCGTCTCATCTGCACTTTCGCGCGAGTGTAACGGAACCAGCGGAACCTCGATATTGCGGAGCACAGACTTCAAAACTGATGTGACCAATTTCAATTCTGGTGAGACTTTTCTAGTTTAAAGTGTTACAGAGGAAGTCGAACCTCTCAAACAGCAGGCAGCCCTGACATGCCAAACAGCACTGAGGAGGAAAACAGCAACACTGCTATGCGCTATTTTTGTCATTTTTTTTTATTATACATCACCTTTACAAAATTGTTTCACGATTTTACGTTATATTTTGACAAAATGTTATAGTTTCATATGAAATAATCTAAAGGTAGAATCTATTAGACCTCATATTTATCAACAGTGGCAGTTGTAGTTAAAGTTTCAAGATGTGTTTCAGCTAGTATTTATTTTTTCATAAATACTATAATTTGTTATTATTACTGTTATTTAAGACTAGCTACACTGACTAGCTACATGGTAATGAGGAGCCTTTCCTCCTGTGTAATATGTATGTTCTGTTTGAATTATGTTTGAAATGAGGAAACAAACGGGATAATAATGAGTTCATATAAGTAAATATGCTCTTCAATTTTTAAAAGGGGGGAGAGAAAACGTCCTCTCGCTTTTGTTGTTGACGTCAACAACAAAAATAACGTCACTTGATGCATGAATGTACTTGATGCATGATGCTTGATGTACTTGAAAACTATGAACAAAACTGTGCAACATAAAAGGAAATGCGACCCAGGATACATTAAATACAGGTTACGTTTTTACTATGGCGGGTCGCCACTTGATTTCCAATGTAAAATCTGTCCTGAAGCAAAACCAGTTGAGAACAGACAGGAGCAGTCGCGCACCTACAATATATGTTAATTATTAATAATCATAGGACATTACTTTAAAAGCTCACACAGCTGATGTTATTTTTCACTTAGTAGTTAATTTAACATGCTATGCTAACATGTAAACTAACATGCTTTAGTTATATAACATGTTATTTTTTATTATGTTTATAATCCGGTTTATTATTATAATTCTGTTAGCTTTCTTATTTATTCTGTTTATTTTCAAAAGGGAGACTTTTTTTTACACATACTTCCATTAAAAAAACAAAAAAAAAAAACAATTCAAGTTTAAATTATAATAAAGCGTTTTTAAAAAAGGGTCCTGTAAGGGTCATTGTAATTAAAGTTGGAAACTTTCCATGGGAATTAACGGAAATATATGGGAATTAATGGGAATAAACTGGAAATTTGCAAAATTGCAAATTAGCCTATAACAGGGAACTTAAATGTAGTTGAAAAAAAAAAAAACATCTTGCAGCATAATCTTCGTTAAAACAACCAGATTTAATGCAAATTCAGTTGAATTTCTCCCTGCGCATTCCTCGATCACATGCATACAGCACACTACTTACTGCAGGCTACTTACTACAGCAGGACTATTGAAGCCACACTACTGCATCTGAGCCCAAGGACTACATCCAGTCAAGTAAGTTTTGATGATATTACGAGGGTAAATATATTTGATCTATGGTATTAAAGATTAACTAGCAAATACTAAATCAAATGTGTTTATACAGTAGTATGCTAGCCAGTAAATCAGATATGCTAAATGTATGTTAGATAACAGCATTTCATTGACAATTTAAGAGGCTAGCTAGCTCAACTGTGATGCTGTTTCTTCTGCCTTCTGCTTGCCAGATTTCAGTTATCATACAAGAACGTAGGTTATAGTTTGATTTAGCATGCTGGTTGTTGCCATGTCATGATGGTGCCGCGGATGGCCACCTCGGTGTGGAGCGCTTCTATTGTTTTGTTGTTTTTGTTTGTTTGTCCTGTGTTTAGTAATCTTTTTCCAGTCAGTTTTACCAAAGACGAACTGCTGAACATTCGACAGCTTATACCAGACAGTCTTTTCCCGGATTTTGAATATTCAGACATTTTAGTTGGAGGCGCGGCTGTGTTGTTCAGGAGACTCAGGCAAGGAAGACGAGCTGGTGCGCTGGTCAAACTCAGTCGGCGGGGCTTTCGAACAACGCTGCCGAGCATTCACCTTGCGAATATCCGTTCTCTTCCTAACAAAACGGACGAACTACATCTCCTCACCTGCACAAACAAGGACTTTTCAACCTCTGCTGCCTTGTGCTTCACAGAAACCTGGCTGAGTGAAGCCATTCTGGACAGCACGTTACATCTGCCGGGCTTTCAGGTGTTCAGAGCGGATCGCATTGCGGAGTTAACGGGGAAAACGAGAGGTGGTGAAACATGCTTTTATATCAATGAAAGTTGGTGTACAGATGTAACAACATTAAAGAGGATGTGCTGCCCTAATTTGGAAGTGCTCTTTATTAACTGTAAGCCTTTCTACTCACCGCGGGAGTTTTCCTCGTTTATTCTAGTGAGTGTGTATATCGCGCCAAACGCGTGTTTGAATGCGGCACTGCAACAGCTGACTGATCAAATCACAGACACAGAACAACAATACCCAGACTCAGTTATTATTATTCTTGGGGATTTTAACAAAGCAAATCTCACATGTGAACTGCCCAAATACAAACAGCACATTACATGCCCCACCAGAGACAGGAACATACTGGATCATTGCTACACAACAATAAAGGATGCATATCGCTCTGTCCCTAGAGCAGCTTTGGGACTCTCTGATCATTGTCTGGTTCATCATCTTCCAACCTACAGGCAGAAATTAAAATCAACTAAGCCAGTAGTAAGGACTGTAAAGAGATGGACCAATGAAGCAGAGCGGGAACTACAAGGCTGCTTTGATTGCATGGATTGGAGTGTTTTTGAGGCTGCAGCCACAGACCTGGACAAGCTCACATATACTGTTACATCAAATATCAGTTTCTGTGAGGATATGTGCATTCCTACTAGGACTTATTTAAAGTTCAACAATGACAAACCGTGGTTTACAGCAGAGCTCAGGCAGCTTCGTCAGGCCAAAGAGGATGCTTACAGGGGTGGGGATAAAGTCTTGTACAATCAGGCCAGGAACACACTGAACAAGGCATCATATCCTGCAACATCTGGACAGACCAGGGACATATGCAAGGATCCTTTTTGTGGACTTCAGTTCGGCTTTCAACACCATCATCCCAGCTATACTCCAGAATAAATTACACCAACTCTCTGTTCCCATGTCTATCTGTCAGTGGATTACCAGCTTTCTGACGGACAGGCAGCAGCTTGTGAGACAGGGGAAACTCACTTCCAGCACCTGTACATTCAGCACTAGTACCCCCCAGGGATGTGTGCTCTCCCCACTACTCTTCTCCCTCTACACCAATGACTGCATCGCCAAGGACCACTCTGTCAAGCTCCTGAAGTTTGCAGACGACACCACTGTCAGACTCCATTGTGAAAAAGGCCCAGCAGAGGTTGTACTTCCTTCGCCAGCTGAGGAAGTTCAACCTGCCACAGGCGCTGCTGATACAATTCTACTCAGTGGTCATTGAGTCTGTCCTCTGCACTTCAATAACTGTCTGGTTTGGTTCAGCTACGAAATTAGACATCAGAAGACTACAAAGGACAGTTCGGACTGCTGAGAGGATTATTGGTTGCCCCCTGCCCCCCTTCAAGAACTACACACTTCCAGAGTGAGGAAAAAGGCTGGAAAAATCGCTCTGGACCCCACTCACCCTGCCCATTACATTTGTTTAACAGTTGCCTTCTGGCCGACGCTTCAGAGCTCTGAGCACCAGAACCATCAGGTACAGGAACAGTTTTTCCCCTCAGGCTATCCATCTCATGAACAGTTAAATTGCCCCATTGAGCAATAACTATGTGCAGTACACAGTTTAGTCTTTTTTATTTTTATCCAACACATCCAAAAAAAAAAAAAAAAAAACATTTGCACTGTACATAACAGATTTGTATTAGATTGCACTACGTGTGTGTATGTGTGTGTATGAACATATGTGTATAACTATTTTTTATTTTGTATTATTATCTATGTCTTGCTGCTGTTTTTGAATTGTTTTTGTATTGTTGTACACTGGAAGCTCCTGTCACCAAGACAAATTCCTTGTATGTGTAAGCATACTTGGCAATAAAGCTGATTCTGATTGAGGAGTGTTCATCTAGCATATTTCTATTCATATTGTAAAATATTTTTACCATTCCAGAATATTCCAATTGTTTAGCTAACTATTTATATATCTGTGCATGGCATTGCATTAGTGTTTTTTACAAGCTTTTTTCTAATCTTATTCTACAGAACAATGCCACGTGCACCATCTGATGTGTGGATACATTTCACCTCAGCCAATGTAGAAGGAAAGGCTGTGTACATTTGCAAATACTGTGCAAAGGCCTATGTTAAGAATGCCACAAAGATGCAGCAGCATATAGCCAAGTTCCCAAAGTTTTTTTCAATATTTCCAAAATTCCCCAGCTTAACTTCCCATAGAAAGTTTCTGGGAAGTTTACGGAAATTTACCAGAAACTTTCCGGCCCTTTGCAACCCTAATTGTAACTGATAATAATAATTGTGTAATACTGTATACCGTGAAACTGTGATATTTCTGAGACGGTTATCGTACCGTGAAAATCTTATACCGTTGCAACCCTATTGTGTAGTTTATTCGTGAAGTGTTCAGCAGCGAGATCCTTTCACAGCGTGTTGAGAGTAAAAGTTGATCCTTGTTGTGTGTCCAAGACGAGATTCATGCAACCCATTTTTCATTGAATACACTTTGTTCTTTACAGTCAGTTGTTGATCAAAAACAACTACAAATTTTTTTTTTTTTATTCTAATCATCGCACAGATGAGTTAAAGCCATTAGAGTCCTCTCAAGTTAACATGCTCATTTAAAGGCATTGTTTACAGAAATGCCATTTTTTTGTTAGAGACTGTACCGCTTTTAGCACGTTTAACAAATCAATGTAAATACTTGTAAATAGTACAAATTATGCAATTTAACAATAAATATGTAACAAAAATAATATGAAATATAATCTTATTTATTGATTGAACACATTTATTTGTTCATTTTTAAAAAGCCAAAATAACCAAAATGATAAACTAATCAATTAATATTTTCCTAATTTACCTAGTTAATAGGTCCCCTGTATAATTAACAGCATTAGCTGGTAGAGAATTTATTTTATATGTAAGCAAAAGGGACGTTATAATTGAAATAAACCCGTATGAATTGATATTGAATCGAATCGGAATCAAATCGAGAGCTTGTGAATTGGAATCAAATTGAATCAGGAAATCTGTATCAATACCCAGCCCTAACAATGTGTGAAATAAAGCAAAATAAAAGTAATGAAAATAAACAATGTTAACAAATAAAATATCAGAAAAATAAAATGAAAGAAACAGTGCAGAGTAAACTGCGAAATTAAAAAAGCAGTGAAAGTAAAGAAAAGTTAAACAAAAATAAAGTAATAAGTAATATTAATCTAACAATTCAGAAAGATTAATTAGTGTCAACTGAGTCTGTACCTTGTCAGGATGGCATGGTACATAAATATTGAAAAGCATAATGAGTAAACGTTTAGTAATGGAAACAGACTTAAGTCTCATTTTTTGCTGCTATTACACAGCAGTCCTTGCGTTCACATAAGAAGGGCAGTTTTTCATTTGAAATATCAAATCTTCAGTGTATCTATTTACCTTGTGATAAAACTTTTCCAGAATTTGTGTGAATTTTGTGCATTCTGTCATCTCTGTCTTGATTTTGTTTTGATAACAGTGTGGACACAATCTTTCTCCCTGTGGCAGCCATGTTTTCCTGTGTCTGCCACTTTCTGTAGTGAGGTTGTGTTTGTTTCTGTAGTGAGGTTGTGTTTGTTTCTGTAGTGAGGTTGTGATTGTTTCTGTAGTGAGGTTGTGAGCGTTTCTGTAGTGAGGTTATGTTTGTTTCTGTAGTGAGGTTATGTTTGTTTCTGTAGTGAGGTTGTGAGCGTTTCTGTAGTGAGGTTGTGAGCGTTTCTGTAGTGAGGTTATGTTTGTTTCTGTAGTGAGGTTGTGAGCGTTTCTGTGGTGAGGTTGTGTGCGTTTCTGTGGTGAGGTTGTGTGCGTTTCTGTGGTGAGGTTGTGTGCGTTTCTGTGGTGAGGTTGTGTGCGTTTCTGTGGTGAGGTTGAGCGTTTCTGTGGTGAGGTTGTGAGCGTTTCTGTGGTGAGGTTGTGAGCGTTTCTGTGGTGAGGTTGTGAGCGTTTCTGTGGTGAGGTTGTGAGCGTTTCTGTGGTGAGGTTGTGATCGTTTCTGTAGTGAGGCTGTGTTTGTTTCTGTAGTGAAGTTGTGATCGTTTCTTTAGTGAAGTGGTTGAGGTTGTTTTTCTATAACAAGCATGGTTTGAAATTAAAACCTGCCAACCTGCCACATGCGGGTACAAATTGGCAGTGGCAGGTAACTCTGTCAGTCTTACCAGCCACTTTGGCGTGTGACCTTTTCAGGGTTTTTCCTGCATTGAAAATTCTATGAATGTCTGCTGCCGAAGCTCATAACTTAAATGTGCAAATGTGCAGGGCGAATGAAGCATACTTTCGCACGAACCACCGCAGCGCACATTATGCTGCTGGCTGTCCACTGGCGAGTGGTGAGCCAAGTCAAGCGAGCATTCAATTAATTACATTGGGAGCCGAGTGCCACGCTCGCAAGGTGGATTCTCATCGGAATGAATTGAAAACAGTGGACACACGCCAGTGGACACGTACGGTCAGCGTGCCCCAGAGTGAAACTTGCGTGATTCAGTCAGGCTTTACTCTATCAGTGCGGCCGGCGGAGACCATAAAACTTAACAAATGCCACTGTTAAACAAGGGTAGAATGATGGTAAACTTTCATGTAGGCAAGTACAATTTAGAATAAAGGGATTAAAACTTCCATGAATTCTGGACAAATTATTGACAGATTTTTCCCTGTTCTAACTGTCCATAACATAGATATTCTAAAGGTGACTTAAATCATTAGGCCTGTGTCCTGCTAAACTAATATAATTCTTGTTAAAATAATGTCCGAACAAATGCATACAGTTGCAGTCTCCAGTTACCTTTTTCTTTTTGCAAGGCGGGGGATTTTGGCTAGTGAAAATGTTGTGTGGCTTGTGACCTTGGAATTGTGACACTATTTGAACTCGCGGCCACACAGTCACGTGGTTCACGTAGCTCTCAATAGTTCCAAACAAATCCGTGCTGTCAACCTGTTTGAATGGGTTTAAAAAGACAGACAGCATCAGCGACTATATTTGCAGCAATTTTCGGTAAATATTAACGCATTATATGCAATGATTACTATGTTGACTACATAGTGATGGAGAGACAGCATTAATCAGTTTTTCTGTGTTTAATATAGGAGAGAAGTGGGGATTGCTCCCATAACGTAGAATACATTTACAGTATGTATGGACTAATGATTTTCTCATGCTTCTATGGTCATAATTGCTCACATTGCTCACACTGGCTTATGTTAAGACATTCGCATAGGCATGCACAACAAGTGAATATCAATGAATGCAAGCAACTGCTCAATTTAACCCAAGAAAGAAGTTTGGTCAATAGTGCAAAATAAACAAGGCAACTAATTGCATTCCCCAAAACATTTTATTATATAATACATCCAGGAAGAGGGTAGATAAGTTTTTCCTTGAATTGGCAGTCTTCATAGAAACTCATTTGACCACCTACAGGGAGAGAATGCTGGCAGAAAGCAGGCCATGAAAGGCCTAAAAGTGTTCAAAATAGCCATTGCATTCTTTCACCGCAACAGTAGGAAGAAAAGGAGATCTGGACACCTGGCCGTGAGCGCTCAATAAACTTCACTGGATGATGACTGCTCAAAACATCTCCAGACACACATGCAAGAACCACAGAGTCACATTCTTATCCATACAATGATGGCAAAAACATTCAAACTCCATGCCACAAGTAATGCTACAGTTACTTGAATTTTTGGGTGAGGGCATTCTACCGCCAGAAGCAGACAGTGGTGGAAGATGTATTCAGATCTTTTACTTAAGTACTAAAGTACTAATATCACACTGTGAAAATACTCCACTACAAGTAAAAGTCCTGCATGTAAATGTAATGCAAGTAAATGTAAGTATTATCAGCAAAATTTACTTTAAGTTCCAAAAGTTCTTACTCTGCAGAAGAATTTTCCCTGTCAGTGTTTTACTATTAAATATTATGTTTTTGGATTAATATTACTGCTGCATTAATGTGTATGTTGCATTTTACTGCAGTAGATGTTTAAGGTTGAGCTAATTTTAACTACTTTATATACTGTTGGGTAGTTTAATCTACAGCAATGCATCATATTCTATCATCATATGTTTGTAGTGTTGCTTGTCCTGTGAGAAACACATATCTAAAAAGTCAACTTTTCATGATCTCAGAAAAACAGCCGTTTTCATTTTTGAGACAATGCGTTTTCTAGCTAATCCAAGGCGGGTTTAAAATAGTTGATTTATCTTAAGAAGTAAGAGAATTTTCTCAACCCATAAAGGAACACTTAATCTTTCAGTTTATCACAAACATTCATAATCACCACATTTGGAGATACATGGTTTTCACTTGACAGGAAGGGTATGAAAAACTGTAAACTGAAAACTACTGTAGTAACTAAAGCTGTCAGACAAATGTAGTGGAGTAAAAGTATAAAGTTGCATTAAATGGAAAGTACCTCAAATTTGTACTTAAGTACAGTACTTGAGGAAATGTACTTAGTTACATTCCACCACTGGAAGCAGACCATGTCATAGGCTTCAGAGGAGACCGGGTCTTGAGTCGAGCCTGTTGCTGCTGGAGAGAACTGGGAGTAGTAAAGAAAGATGGAACTGTGGTAAGGTTAATACATTGAAGGACATAGATTCAATACACATCGAAAGCCAGTGTTTCCCAAAGATTTTAATGAGGTAGAGATTACAAAAGTGAGAGTACACATGATTTCTGTCCAGTACATTGAATCTGAAATTAAACAATGACTATGGACTTCAAATGCAAACTCTTAGCTTAAATTTGTGGGTATTTTCAGATGTATCAATTGAACCATGTAGTAATTATAGCCATTTGACAGACTGCCAGTTTCAGGACCAAAAGTTATTGCACAAGTTCCTATAAACCTAAATAAAATGATCATATTTTGTACTTGGTTGCAGATTCTTTGAATCTGATGACCAAATATCAGCTTTAAAATGTGGATTTGAAGTTGATTTTAGCATGAGATATAGGGAAAAACTCAACCTAGAACTAATGGAAGGCAGGGAGGGGTTAATTAGCACCCCTTCTCTGGAAACTGAAGTAGTATTCATATAAATTTTATAGATCGATCTGTCTTGCTTTGGAGAAATTAACCTATGTGGTCAGAGGGAAATTAAATAAATTCAGTCAAATATTGGACACTTTTATGCAATTCCTGGAAAGTGATTAGACTGAAATTATTGTGTGAAATTGATCAATAAAACGATGCCTAAATAAAAAAAAAGCACCTATTAAAAAATACTTTACCTCTTACTATTATATATTATTATTTGATTTATTGGTATTATTTTTTTTCCCCTTGAATGTTCAGTGTTGAGGGTGGAGTGGGGGACTTACAATACTCTTACAATATACAATTTTGGTATTTCTATGAAGCCTATAAGCATATATACAGCTGCCAGTTTATTAGGTACACCGAGCTAAAAGTAATACAGTCTAACAGTCCTGCAATAAATCCTACCTTCATGAAGGTTATAATGTTCAGTTTTTGTTGTTTAGAGGCATTGATTCAACTCAGTGATTATTTTGGAGGATACAGAGAGCTGTTTCTGACAATTACATACCTTATTGCTTTTTGGTTCATTTGTAGATAACTGGCTTGCTAGATCATCAAAGTCAGTCTCCCATGGTTTCACATGTCAGCTCTTCAACAGAAGAATATGTAATTAGCTCTCTGCAGTTATACATTCTTTTTACTATGATCATCCTCATTTATGCTGCTGATCTTATCACCCGCCACTGATGCACTGTTTAACGAACGTTGTGTGTAATGACTGAATTAACCAAGGAACAACCTTGCTAGATACCATTCATTGAAGTGAGGTGTACAATATGGTATGGTCTTGTACTAAGTGTTGCTAACTTTAACAACGAATCTAATCACCGAAGATAAACTTTGTATGTTAACGAACGCCAATAATTGCAATTAATTTGAGGTAAATGCAGGCCAACTGACATCTGGTTATGGTAGCTGAAGTATTGCTCACGTTAGCTAACTGCAATTAGAATCTTACTAGCTATTATCTAATGATAAACATTAAATAGAGCTGGCTACATAAAATACCACTATTGACAAATGCAGTCATTTCATCAACTTACCAGCGAGTGCGCTTGAGAAACACTGAAATGAATGGGGTTCAGTGCTGGAACTATTCAGTGTTTGGAACTATCGGTTGCCCCACGACATGCGTCACCTCCACATTCTCTGATTACAACAGAAGTCTATTGGCAGTGTTGCAACTCTCTTTTTCAATGGTGCTGGAAACTACTAGCCACAGTGGCTGGTGAGTCAAAAAGGTTATTTCTAACCCTGATAACAAGGTGGTATTTGTTTCTATAGCAAAGTTGAGTTTATTTCTACAGCATGTTTTTTTCTGTAACAAAGCTGTTTCTATAGCGACCCACTGTAGCGAGGTTGTGATTCTTTAGTGAAGTTGTTTTTATAGCAAGGTTGTGTTTCTGTTGTGAGGTTGTTTCTAGGGATGCACCTATACCAATTTTTCTCTTCCAATTCCGATATCTGAAATCTCAGGATCGGCCGATACCGATCTGATACCAGTGTTGTTTTTTTCATAATCAGTTTAGAATATCTATACCTCACTGAGTGATGCTAATTATATGTAAAGAAACAAAAACCTTTAACTACACATTATTTCAATATAAATGTACAAACTATTAAGAAAAACTTTGTTGTTAACTAGTCTACTGGATAATACTGCAGCAAAATTAATAGTAATTCCTGTCTAAGTCTTCAGTAGAAAAGAAGGCATTTTTTGTTTTTGTAAAAAACATTCAACTTGTATCTGGACTTTAAAGGATTCAGATCTCTTTGTTTTTCAGTTTAGTTGTAAGATAGTTCACTTTCCATTCACAGTTATTTTCTGGAACCCATTAAACTTAAATATTGTTATAATTTGTAAACAAATAATAATACATTATTATTATTGACTTTTAGAATTTTAAATACAACAGTAATATATTTCAGTCGTGCACCTTTAACTTTAAAACCCTTGGGCTTTTTTTTTTTGACACTCTGAACTCTCCAGGAAGTCCTGTATGTGTCTGTTTGTAAGCAAGTTCACAGTAGTTTAATTCTCTTCTAATTCAAATTCTGGTAAAATGCACCTCCGGCACCGTTTTAAATGCATATTATAAGTGAACCGAACTATTGAGCATCTACGTCTGAGATGTTGTTCGTGAGTAGTGCTCAAATGTTGCACGATGCGTGAAGGCTAAAAATAGCCGCAAGTGTGTGTGTGTAAACAGAGCAGCACCATTCAATATCACACTGGCGCTGCACGTGCATATTAATAATTAATAATTTAATTAATTAATAATTTTCTTTATCACACATTATACATTTGCACATATACAGTGAAATTCTTCTTTTTCACATATCCCAGCTAGGCTGGGGTCAGAGTGCAGGGTCAGCCATGATACGGCGCCCCTGGAGCAGATGGGGTCAAGGGCCTTGCTCAAGGGCCCAACAGTGGCATCTTGGCGGTGCTGGGGCTTGAACCCCCGACCTTCTGATCAGTAACCCAGTGCCCTACATATTATGTATTTACTTATTAAACACAACATTTTGTGATTCATAGAGCTATCGCACATCTTCTAGTGGCTTTGAATAAAATGCACGAGTCATATGAACTACTTCATTGGTGCTTTTATGGTTCTTTATGTCATTTTTGGAGCTTGACAGGAACGAACATGATTAACACAGTATCGGATTTGGATCCGGCTCGTCGGACCGATACCCAATCCATCTAAAAACATCAATATCGGATCGGTGCATCCCTAGTTGTTTCACTATAACAAGGATGTGTTTTTGTATAACAAGGTTGTGTTTGTTTTTATAGCGAGGTTGTGTTGCTGTAGCGACGTTGTTTCCCTAAAACAAGGTTGTGTTTGTTTCTATAGAGAGGTTGTGTTTGTTTCTGTAGCGAGGCTGTTTCTCTATAGCCAGGTTGTGTTTCTATAGCAAGGTTGTGATTTGTTTCTATAGCAAGGTTGTTTCTTTATAACGAGTTTGTTTCTATAGCAAGGTTGTTTCTTTATAACGAGTTTGTTTCTATAGCGAGGTTGTGTTTGTTTCTGTAGTGAGGTTGTTTCTTTATAACGAGGTTGTGTTTCTATAGCAAGGTTGTGCTTGTTTCTATAGCAAGGTTGTTTATATAGTGAGGTTGTGTTTGTTGCTATAGTAAGGTTGTTTTTCTATAGTGAGGTTGTTTTTATAGCAAGACTGCTTGTTTCTATAGCAACGTTGTAATTCTATAGTGAGGCTGTGTGTGATTCTATAGCATGTTTTTTGTCTGTAACAAGGTTGTTTCTATAGCGAGGTTGTTTCTTTATAATGTGGTTGTGTTTCTATAGCGAGGTTGTGTTTGTTTCTATAGCAAGGTTGTGTTTGTTTCTATGGCGAGGTTGTTTATAATAAGGTTGTGTTTCTGTAGCAAAGTTGTGATTGTTTCTATAGCAAGGTTGTTTCTTTATAACGAGGTTGTGTTTCTATAGCAAGGTTATGCTTGTTTCTATAGCAAGGTTGTTTCTATAGCGAGGTTGTGTTTGTTTCTATAGTAAGGTTGTAATTCTGTAGTGAGGCTGTGTGATTCTATAGCATGTTTTTTGTCTGTAACAAGGTTGTTTCTATAGCGAGGTTGTTTCTTTATAATGTGGTTGTGTTTCTATAGCGAGGTTGTGTTTCTATAGCGAGGTTGTGTTTGTTTCTATTGCAAGGTTGTGTTTGTTTCTATAGCGAGGTTGTTTATAATAAGGTTGTGTTTCTGTAGCAAAGTTGTGATTGTTTCTATAGCAAGGTTGTTTCTTTATAGCGAGGTTGTTTCTTTATAATGAGGTTGTGTTTCTATAGCAAGGTTATGCTTGTTTCTATAGCGAGGTTGTGTTTGTTTCTATAGTAAGGTTGTAATTCTGTAGTGAGGCTGTGTGATTCTATAGCATGTTTTTTGTCTGTAACAAGGTTGTTTCTATAGCAGTGGTTCTAAACTGGTTTTACTTCGGGACCCAGATTTCACACTGGACATCAAGTGGCAACCCACCATAGTAAAAAAACATAACCTGTATTTAATGTATCCTGGGTCACTTTTTTTGTTTATCTTGCATATTTTTGTTCATGGTTTTCAAGTATAAATGCATGTATCAAGTGACATAATTTTTGTTGTTGATGTCAACAACAAAAAGAAGTTCTCTTCCCCCTTTTTAAAATTTAATGAGCATATTTATTTATATGAGCCCATTATATTAATTATTCAGTTTATTTCTTAATATCAAACATCATTCTAACAGAACATATATTACACAGGAAAACTTTATTCATAATTTGTCCACAAGTCTTGGAGGTCCAGACTTTAAAGGCCTTTATGTATTTGCTCTTATATTTACAGTGTAATGACATATAAGCACAGAAAGGCATAAGCCCATGATGGCCCCTCATTACCATGGCTAGGTCAATGTAGCTAGTCTTTCTAATAATATTAATAAATCAGTGTTTATGAAAAATAGTATAGATTCTACCTAATAGATTAATATGAAACTATAATATTTGTCAAAATATCACAGTTACTGTTACTACTATAAAATCGTGAAACATTTTTGTACGGGTGATGATGTGTAAATTTAAAAACAACAACTTTATTTTGGCACATAGCACAGTGTTGCTCTGTTCCACCTCACTGCTGTTTATAATGTCAGGGCTGCCTGTTTGAGGGGTTTGGCTTCCATAGCGATTTAAACTAGAAAATTTCTCACTAGAATTCAAATAGGCATTGATGCACGGCGAGCGCGCGCCAGAGATACAGTAGATCAGAGCAGATCATTGGCGTGAGTTGTTCCATTACACTTACGTGAAAAAAAGCTTTAATCGCACCATGAAAATATTGCAGAAGAGAAGCCTTTAGCGTGTTTAAAGTGCAGAACGTGAGATTATCATTAAATTTGCCTCGGCAGTCCTAAATTTCACTTAGGAGGGCGCCAAAAATGCTTCAATGGGAGAACCATAGCATGCTCTTTGCCTGCTGTCCACGTCCCAGTCCAAATGACCTGCAACAGTTGAGAAACACTGTTCTATTGTGACCTTTGCGAGGTTGTGATTCTGTAACAAGGTTGTGTTTGTGTTCATTTCTATAGCGAGGTTATTTCTCTTTAACAAGGTTTTTTCTCTATAGCAAAGTATTTCTATAGTGAGGTTGTTTATATAGCATGTTTTTTTCTATAACAAGGTTGTTTCTATAGTGACCTGATGTAGTGAGGTTGTGATACTGTAGCAAGATTGTATTTCTATAGTGAGGTTGTGAGGTTGTTTCCACTGAGTCTGTACCTTGTAAGGGGATGCTTGATCAAAATGTGTTGCTTAACACCCAAACGTTCTTCCTCTTTTTGTATATATGTGCTAATACTTTTTATTTGAACATCTCGTTTACTCAGACAGCAGAGTTGTGATACAATGCTGACATTCTCACATGAATGTGTGTGTGTGTGTGTGAGTGACCGAAGGTGAAAGCAGATGTGGTAAATCGCCAAGGGTCCACATGACCTTTGATGTTGTCACACAAATGTGTGTGTGTGATGATGGGCACTATTTTAAGAGAGCTAGCGCTAAGCGCAGGGCTATGCTTTAAGTCATTAGTGCAAAGTTTGTATATTTTTGTGCAAGGCTGTGATAAGTCTAGGTGTAAGAAGGTTTGGCGAAATTGTGTGGGAAATTGTTAATGGGCTGGGTCAAGTGCAATTTAATGCTGAGGTTCTTTGATTTTGATTTTGAAAAGTTAAATTCATTTATTGAAACACGAAAAAATGAAACCAAAAATGTTTCTAAATTCAAATTACACTTCAGAAAAAAACGAAAATATATTCAAAATAATGAAGTGGTTGAAAAAAATCATACCAAATCATACCAAATTTTATCTTCTCCAACTTCTTCCACCAGACCCTTTGGCAGCGACTTAAAAATCAATCTACGACAACAGGTGGAAAAATACCAATATAAATTAGATCATAAATACAATTGTAAATATAAACATAATAATAATTGAAAAATAAACCATGACCTATAGATAGTTTAACACAAATCTCATACTAGGGCTGCCCCCGACCAAAGATTTTCCTAGTCAGCTAGTAGTCGTTAATTTAAGCCATTAGTCGACTAGTCACACGTTTATGATATTAATGTAATTATATATTTTTGGGGGGGCATCAGAAAATGGTTTGAGTTCGAGGGCTGAGAAAGAATGTTATAAGTAACATTGCTAACATTATTCTTCATTACAGAGAAACAATAAACCATAATAATGAGCCTTTAAAATATAAATTTTACAAGCGCATGCACGAAGCGAGCCGCGGGGACACCAGTAAAAGCGGTAATGATTCTGAATGTGTCGGAAAAACCAGCAAGGAGACTGTTTGAACATTTAGTTAATTTATAGAGAGAAATGCACATTAGGGTTGTGCCGTCAGATGATGGTCAGAGTGATCGCCAATAGCTGATGCCTTTGACCATGTCAAGACAATATTTGGCTTGTTTTCCCATGTATTAAATTATTATTATTATTATTATTATTATTATTAGGCTATTATTATCAAATTAATATTACAAATAATTTGCCCGTAGACACACAGACACATGCTTGAAGAAACACACTTTATTATATTTTTAAGAACAGATGACAGAAAAGCTTTCTGCGTATGACACGCTGATACGGAGGCGTGCAGTCTCGTGGAACACACACATGTAAAAGGTTCTCACTCTTTCTCTGTTTCTGTCTTCTGAATTATTTTTTTGCAGGAACAGTATCATCTGAGGTCATCTGCAGCACTCATAGACATCTCAGCTCAGGAGGTGCTTTGAGTTCAGTTTGCTTTCTTTCCACAGAGCAGTTTAATCTGAACGCAACTCTGCAGCCTACACATCTGTGATTAAAACATAAAATAATACAAAAACACATTCACCTCGAAACATGATTTATATTTCAGTGATTATTATCATCATTATAATTATTATTTTTACATTTAGAATTGTTTTTATGTCTTCATTTGAGGAAGTAATTTTCCGCCATGATGTTAAGACGGACACTTGCCTGACGGTAATGGAAAGGTGGTTACTTTTAATTATATATATATATATATATATATATATATATATATATATATATATATATATACATATTATTCTTTTATCACTTCATTATTTTAATTGCTTTTTTGTTTAGTTTGGAGTGCAATTTGAATTTAGAAATGTATTTGATTTTAAGTTTTTCATTTTTTAAATAAATTAATTTAATTTTCAATGCAAGAATATTCACCAATCCCTCAGCCCAGGGTTTGTCGATGTAATTGGATATTGCAATATATATATATATATATATATATATATATATATATATATATATATATATATATATATATATCGTGAAGGAGGTAACAAAACTAATTTATTCACACACATGATGTATTTTCCTGGACAAAGAAATACCCGACCGGTAGAGAATGCACAGATGAAGTAGGTCCTTTGCCAGAGAGATGTTGACAACTGTTGTAAAACTATCTTTCAAAAAGTTGCACACATTTTAATTGCACTTATTTTTTTAGTAGTTTTCTTAGTTTCATTTGAATTTTTAGTTAAAATAAATCAAAAATAAAGTTCTAAGTTTGAAATCCAGGTGTCTTTATTGTGTAGGCTTAACCCTAACACTGCTTAATGAAAATTACCCAATGGTACCACCTAGCGTCCAACCAGCGCTAATACCGGTGTTCGTCGTTTTTATGTTGAGTTTTTTGCGCGACCAACCGACCAATCAAAACTTGGTCGACCAAGACTCTTCTCATCGACAAATCTTTGGTCGACTATCAGGGGGCAGCCCTATCTCATACATTTTCATTTCATAAGATGGCTACAACTCTGATTGTCAGGGACATAATTTGATGTTCTACTACATTTTCAGAGTTTGGACATGAACTTTATTATCACCTGCTGGTGGAATCTCCAAACTACAAATGAAAGAACTGAATTTAGACTTTGTACTGAAAACAGACCTGCTACTGAAACATTTTAGTAAAAAAGCAATTTGTGCTTTGCACCACTACATTTACATACAATACACCCAGAGTTTGCGCACATACACCGACAAAAAGAGAAAACACTGCCACCCGCGGCCACTTACGCTTTGCACAAGTATGAAAATTGCGCTCAGAATTAGCATGCTCACGAAAATTGGATAAGATGTAGCGCATGGTTGTTGCACGTAGTGCTGTGCTTATCCCGATGTGTGTTTATGAATTATCAGAGATTGTTGCTGGAAAAACTCTCGTTTGAGAGCAACTGTTATCAGAGGTTTGTGTGTGTGTGTTTAACATATTACACTCAACATTTAATTTCACCACATTAAGGAGAGCAGCCTCATCACATCTGAAGACATTCAGCAGGATTTCTAATACTTCTTATTTCAAAAAGCTTTTAATGTTTTTTTTTTTTTTTTACTCCTACAGAAGTCTTCTGAAAGACACGTAGATCAGTTCGCTGTAACATTACATCAGTGTTGCAGTGTGGTTGATCCACATGTCTCATGAGTGTTGTGCTCTGATGATGACACAGGAAGTTTTTGTGGTGAACTCTTGCAGCTAAAATACAGTCAGTCGAATGGAAGGTTTTGTTATGGGAAAAACATGTGCCTAAAGTTGCCTCTCATATTATTTTTAGTTGCTATATTTTGGTCAATATTTGCACTACTCTGAAAAGGGGAAGATATATTCAAATGCCAGGTACCTACATTATATGCACAGTTTCAGAACCTTATTTAAACCTTTATAAATAGTCTTTCAGTGTCCGTTTTGCTTCTGAGTTAATATTCTCTTTGACTTTTGTTACTTCTGTCACTGAACTTTTGCATAAAACCGAATGCTTTATGCCATCGTTTGTTGTGTTTGTGTCCTTAGGTCTTTCTTTTATAAGAAGAGTGTTCTGGACTGAAACCACACCATTTTTATTGGAGAGTTTAAGCAAACATAAAGCCTTTTTACATTTACAAATCATGGTAATTCCATGTAAAAAAAAATGTGTACATGTTTCATGGTAATACCATGTTGTTGTGGACATTTATTATTGTAATGGCATGATTTTTGGATGTCAAAAATGGCAAAACCTTGTTGTTGTTTTTTTTTCACATTCCATTTTTTTCTCAGTAAGTACCTTGAAGGGTACATGAATATGTTAATTATAGAGTATGATGTTATTAGCATCTTTTAGAGGGATTTTAATGGTGCTGCAGTGATTGATCCATGAGCGCTGTGTGTGGTGGCTTCATGCACAGTGGTTTTCAAACTTCATGATGCCAAAAATGACGACTAACCTTTTTTACCCATATAAATTGACCATTTTGTTATCTTGTTATCCTGTGTTTGTCTTTCACTGTGGTTCTTTTAAAATTTTGTCTGTCGTGTTCAACAGATCATCCATGTTTTATACAAATTAATTGTTAGAACAATAAAATAACTGTTTGTAAATTTTTAAAGCATAATTCCTAAGCAAAACAGTGATTTGATGACCAAATATGGTGATAACATGTCAAAACACTGGTATTTAAAATCTGTATCGGATCAGCCAAAAATTGGAATATTAGAGCCCGACCGATATGGGATTTTTGAGACAATACCGATTTTAGAGAGGGAAAATTCACCGATTACTGATATGGTGGCCGATACAGTTAATTTTTGAGCTGGAATGAAAACAGACCTTTTCCTGTTCACCAATTTTGCACCAATATGACTATGCAAATGTACTCAGAAGGCTGCTTTCTTAAATATTTTTATCAAAGAATATTTGACATTATTATTATACATTGTCAACAAATTCTAGAAATGAACACTGAGAAAATAAAGAATAAATCAAAATACAATAAATAGCTTAAAAAACATCAGTACTGTATGTTTAGTATCAGTCAGTTGCTGACCATTTAAATAAAGAATAAATAAAAATAAAATAAATAGCTAAATAAACATCAGTACTGTTTAGTATCAGTCAAATGCTGACCATTAAAATAAAGAATAAATAAAAATAAATAGCTAAATAAACATCAGTACTGTTTAGTATCAGTCAAATGCTGACCATTTTAATACTGCCGAGTCAAGAGATAAACAGTGGCAGCGGCGTTACACTGTATTCTGCTATACAAGTTCAGGGGAAACTTTCAATGGTGGAAAACCAGACTTTTAAATATTACAGTTTATAAATGCAACGACTGGAATTGTTTGGTTGAAGGGGGTACCAAACTGTGAATTCTGAACAAAACAGTTTGGAGAATACATGTTTGCACATTAGCTTCCACTCAGCTGACAAGCAATGAAAGTAGCTACGTGGTTAGCTAGTTAGCTATAAACTCGTTGTCACGGAGAGTAAAAGATGGACCAGCATTGCGTCTCAACAACTAGGTAACAGCGTAGCGTGAAATCAACACTCAATAGACACATTCCACCACTGCACCGTTGTCTGATGAGCTGCAAAAAGATGCTCTGATGTTTACCTTTCAATCTGGTACATTACTGACTGCACTGACAAACTATAGCTGGCTAACAGCAAACAGACATGAGTGACATGGTTGTCATGGACAGGGTTAATGTTATATTAGTTATATTGAAAAGGGAAAATGATGGGGTCATTGTTTATTAAGTTTCCAGTATGTATTTCACAAACTAGTTAGCAACTTACCGAGAAGACACCGCTTAACTCCGCACCGCTTAACTCCGCCCTGTCTGCAGAGCCACCGTCAGTCCAGAGTCAGCTCTGTAAACAATGGAGTCGGAGCGCGCTCTGCTGGACAAACTACGTAAAGACACCAATTATAAAGCATTGTTTTCTGCATTATATGTTCTGAAAAGAAGTTTTCATATCTGCACATATTGGTAAACATATACGCTGATACTGATATATCGGTGAAAGGCTAATATCGGCCGACCGATATATCTGTTAATATCACTAGTTAATATCGCTGTGTCCCTAATTATCTGGAAAATATTTAGCCTACTTGTAGTACATTTACAGTGTGTCTTTTTAAATGTGTAAACATGAAGAGAAACACATTTTACGTTTTTATAGTTATTAACACTTTTCTTTTTCTGAAATTTTCCACAGACGTCCTAGCACCCCCTCGCGGCCCCCATTTATTCGATGCCAATTTTGACTAAATTAAATTGATTAGTTCTTTGATTGAACTGTTTCAGGCATTTTTGATGACAAACGGCATTTTAAGCACTTAATTCACATAAATTGAAATGTATTTTATACTTAAGAGTAGTGTTCCTGAAGTGTTTCTGTTCCAGAAGTGATCCTGATTTGCAACATTTAAAGCTATTTCTAGATTAGTTTAATGAGAGCATAACAATCAATTAGTGGATTGGAATTCATCTCCATACTACAGAAAATCATTTTTTTAATCAGTATTTTTGTCATGTTTTATAGTAAAAACATCTAAACATCCTTAAAACAAGATACATTTACTTATGATTCAAAATTCTGTAAGATAATACAACTTTTTTCTCCATTTATTTATTTTCTTTACCTACATTGGCAGATCATTTTTTTCTCCCTGTTTCAAGCATCACATGAAAATATACATTGTATATCAAGGTATTGTTATTGTGATTCTGTGAGATCCTCCAGTAATGGCTGTATCTTGTTTGTCCTCATGACCAAGAGAGTGTGAATAAAACACGTTTCAAATGCTAACTAGGTCTGTGATGGGTCTTGATGGTTCACAACCATTCTCTGATTGGTGACCATTGTTCACGATTCAGTCATATTCAAGTGTGAATGCAGTGCCTAGGTGTGAACCTCTCAAGTCATTTGGCTGATACTGTTATGTTAATTGGATTAGGATTAGCAGAATTCAGAGTCTTTACCCATTGGATGTTTTGGTTTCACCTGAACACTTTGTAACCACCTGGAAGTACTACCCCCTGAATGCCTATAAAATACAACGAATGCCTCCCTAAGTCAGACTTGATGACGGAAGTGCAAGACAACACGTCCGGATGTGTAGACTGATGCTCCTGATCTTCTACAATAAAGAATCCTGCCAAAGCTTTATCCAACACAGGTCACAGGTAGTCTTTGTTTTACAGATTACAGCCTATCAGTCTTGCTTGGCTGTCTCATTATTTGATCTTGTGTGTTTACACACTGAGGGCTTTTACTTTTAAGTTGTAAATCATTATCATAACAGCGCTTCAAAAATATTCAAGAAGTTCTTTAAACCAGTGCAATGTTACATATTTATATTCAGTGAGAGTAGCAACACCTTTTAAAGTTTAAAGAATAGCTGGACTCCGATGGATTTTCTGATGCAGCATGATCTAAATTTGGATGATCTCGATATTGATACTTAAATCACAAGATCGATCTTTCACTCTACGTGCAACCCTCTACAATGCAAGTAAATCACTCGCATATCTGACCAATTTTCGTGCTGTACGACAAAAAATTTCTTTGATTAGCCACTGGCTGGTGAATTTCAGAATTCACTCGTCAGTAATTGAATAGTTTAGTGGTGAAGTTGTTCAGCATCAAAAACTTTTCACTGCATATTGAGAGTAAAAGTTTGGTTTGACTCGTTCCATATAATGTGTGTCCAAAGACGAGATCCACGCAATCCATTTGTCATTGATTATTGTCTCATTTAATATCTGTTTTGTTCTTTACAGTCAATCGTTGTTAAAATTTTTTACATAATTTTACACCTAAAACACTTCTGTGATGCTTGCTGAGCTGCCGCCATTCTTAAAGAGACAGTACCAGTTTAGCACATGTTCTACAAATCAGTGAAAATTAGGAATGGGCATTTCAAGTATTTTTTTGGTCGAGTACTCCTAACACTTAAATGAGTAATTGCTTACTTGACATTGAAAAGTTCAACCTTTCAACCTCTTTTTTTTTTTTTTATGACAAAAATTTGCACTATGCATAAACAAGATCTAGATACAAAAATAATGACAGAATTTTCTTTTTGGGTGAACTATTCCTTTAACAATGGCAAGCATCCACAGTACTGGTAATGGTAAGATTTAAGTGAGAGTTTTATTGTTGCTCACAGCAGGCAAAGGCACAAAGGAAAATTAAATTGCAATATTCAGGTAGTGTTTTTACTTGTTTTACTCAAAGTAATTTACTCATGTAAATACTTGAAAATGGTACATATTATGCAAATGTGACCAAATTGATGAAAAACTATATACAGTTTGTGAAATGTATACTTTGTACCTAGTTCAAAGGTCCCTGTATAATTAAGCTGTGGGAGAATTTCTTTCATACGTAAGCAGAATTAACATTGTAACTGAAATACACACATATGAATCGGAATTGGATCGGATCGGATTGAGGTTATTTCAAGAATCATGTATGTGTTCCTGCACTATCCTGATGTTTTGCAGAGCAGTAGTAATAAACACTGCTGAAAGTGCCCTTATAAAACACTGTTGTATTACTGTTCTGTGTAAATGAACCTCTCCTGTTCTGTTGTGTTTTCAGTGCAGGTCCTAAAGGAGACAACATCTATGAGTGGAGATCCACTATTCTGGGTCCTCCAGGTTCAGTTTATGAGGGAGGAGTGTTCTTCCTGGACATTGCCTTCACGCCAGACTACCCCTTCAAACCACCTAAGGTCACATTTGTCCACCACACCACAGTTACAAGATCAGGCCATTTAATAAGTACTATCTTAACCATGTTTACTATAGTCAATGTTACTACAATATTACTATGGTATAACCATGGTTTCTATATGAATATACAGTAGTACTGTAGTAAAACCATAGTTTATTCCCAACTAACAATTTTTGGTTCCCAGAATGTTTCCAGAACAGAGCTTTAAGGTACATTTTTGGTTTTCCAGGAAAGTTTTCTTTACGGAAAAAGAATGTATGTTCCCAGAACCTTTCTGCAATCATGCTGCAACCTCAATAAACAGACAAGCCATCGATGGATTAATATTGATTTATTATAATGAATTGTTATTATTATCATTAGATCGCTTGCAGCACTTTTAAGATACGGTATTAAAGTAGGAAGATAGTGTATTCTGGAATGTTTTTCTCATCTGTTCATTATAATGCGTTAAAATCTCATTTACTGTTCATTTATTTATATTGAATTAAATGTTATACTTTGCTAATTTCATTCATTGTTGTCTGTCAGCCTCTCTGAAAGGTTTTTGAAAAAATAACCAAATATGATAAAATAAAACCATTAGAAAACGTTCTGTATATGTTGTTTTAAGGTTGTTTCACAAAAACCTCCCTGCAAAGTTTTGGTAAGGTTAGCTTATGATTAAAAAAATAAATAACCTGAAGAGAATGTTCCTAGAATGTTAGGAATTTGTTCCCAAAAAAAAATAACCAAACGGGAACCATATGCTAACGTTAGGGGAACGTTCTGTGTTTGCTGGGTTGTCTCAAAACTAATTTTTTTAAGTGTGTCTTGAAGGAATGTTCCAACTTCAATACAAGTTAAACTCAATCGACAGCATTTGTGGCATAATGTTCAAAAATTATTTTCGACTTGTTCCTCCTCTTTAAAAAAAAGAAAAAAAAAGAAAAAATCGAGGTTTTAGTGATTCACGTATAATGGAAGTGAATGGGGGCCAATTTTTGGAGGGTTTAAAGACAGAAATATGAAGCGTATAATTTTATAAAAGCACTTTACATTAATTCGTCTGTTAAAACTCATGTATTATTTGAGCTGTAAAGTTGTTTAAATTGTCATTTTTACAGTTTTAGGGTTTATAGTTACATCGCCATGGCAACGAAGTTGTAAAATTGGCTATATATTTACACAGATTCGGTTAGTAAGTGATTTTATCACAGTAAAATCATATTAACTTACAGAATGTTTATGTCTTTTGTCTATACTTTTGAAACTGTGAGTACTTTAATGTTAAACATTTTCCCCCCATTCACTTCCATTGTAAGTGCCTCACTGTAACCTTGATTTTTGCTTTTTTTTTTGTGAAAAGTCAAAAGTGTATTTTTGTGGTAATCAATATTATGCCACAAATGCTGTCGATTGAGCTTAACTTGTAATGAACCCGGAATATTCCTTTAAAATGTCCAAGTGCTTTCTGGGATCATTAAATATGATGCAGTTGCTCTTTATTTAATAATATTTGTCAAAATTAGCTGAAGAACAGTTTAATACAGTTATACTTCCGATTGCACTCAGCATGCTGAAAGGTGCGAATGTTTTTTTGTTTTGTAGGTGACGTTTCGGACGAGAATCTATCACTGTAACATCAACAGTCAGGGTGTGATCTGTCTAGACATCCTGAAGGACAACTGGAGTCCAGCGCTCACCATCTCCAAAGTGCTGCTGTCCATCTGCTCCCTCCTCACTGACTGTAACCCTGGTAAGACCACACAGACACAAGTGAATGTAGTAAACTGGTCATGGGCTGAAGCTCCAGTGTTTGTCAGAATGGCCGTATGCTGGAGCTCCACCTGCTTGACCTACACTACACAGACGCAGTTACAGGTGTGAGCATAGATACAGACGCTTCATGCTCATGTATGAAACTGCATACATGCGTTTTACTGCTCATTTTATGTCTGAGCTATCTGTCTATTCAGTGCAGCGCTGAATGAATGTTGGATCATTTCTAAAGAATAAAGTAATGGCTTTGTTTCAAAACCTAATGTGCTGCCTACATGAATCATAAGTGCACGCCTGACACAAAGTCTGTTCCAAACAGCAAGTTTATTCAAATTATGCTTCCTTCTAATTAGGAATGTTATAGCATTGTTTATTAAATATGTCATAACTAATATTGATATCAGAATCAGTGTTAATCTCATCAACAAAATTAAGAAAATGCTTGAATACCAGATGAGAAATATGAAACAAACTGTAGACAAAAATAAAAAGGCAAGATATGAACAGTGCACAGACAGAAGAAGAAACTACTAGAAAGAATTGATTCATCTAATCCAATAATCCAGTATGTTGAAGAGCTGCGTGAAAAGAGCGCCGAACACCGGCATAAATAACTGCTTTACAAATGGGTTGTTTACCTTAATCAAATGTATCCAGTTTATACATGCAACCCTCTACGGACATGTTGGAGAAATAATCGCCATGGGCTAGTAAATGTTTGTTTTTACATGCCAGGCTTTTGACGACATGTAAGCGTAATGCAACTGAAAAAGATATAATGCTAACTGAGAAGGGGGCATCTTCACATATACTGTATATATCATTCTTATATATGACTTCATGCAATGTAGAATGCAAGAATGAACATTTTATTTTATATTTGATCCTTTTAATCACATTTTAGCTTGTGTACAAATGTACAAATTTCACATTCTATCAATTTATATGATGTCATGAAATTGTATTTTTATTCATTATTCAAGCTGTTGTCACTGTGTAAAATTTCATACACATTTTTAACAAAATGTTCACAAGGTTCGAATCTAATAATGAAAAGAGAATTACACACATAACAATTATTTAATAATGATATTATAAAAGTAACAAGTTAAGTGCTACTACATCAAAATTATCATGACTTTTTTGTTTTCTTTACCAAAGCTTTGCATAGATGCAGCACAAACCTATTAGTTAAATTCTTTTATATTTACAGTGTTTTCTGAAGTTAAAATATTCCACAATGTATGATTGTGCCTTTTCAATATTTATACATTTACACATTTGTTACACGTACTAAATTATTTAACATGTTTGTTTATATGCACTTTTTGCAATATACATTGACATGTATAACAAGCGCTAAATTGGTACTGTCTCTTAAAGAGAACAGCTGCTCCCCGAGCAAGTGTTTACGGTTGAATGAGCGCAGCACACATTAACAAGAGAGAAGTTACATGGTTGTTTGTCCCTCATCCATGCAGTGTATGATTAGAAATAATGTTTCTTTTTATCTTTTTGATCACCAACTGGCTGTAAATAACAAAGGATTTTTAAGAGACATGAAATGAAAATAATGTGCCTGGGTCTCGTCTTTGGACACAAAATACACGTAACGAAGCAAAACACATTCTCAAATTCAAATCTCCAAGCTCTCAAGTTTTGCAACACTTTTACCTTCTAACAGACGTCCAACAGGCACGTTACTGGTCTGTAGTCATGCTTTAAATGGAGAATGCTGTGAAAACAGTCCGGGGAAATGTTTAGCCAAAGTCATAGAGTTGACGTTGTTAAATACAATCACGGCTCAACTAAAGTGATGGTGACAGCATGAACACAACACCTCAGGACCCACTGCAGCCAAATACGGTCAATTTCCTTCAGGGCGTGTACTTACAAGGCACAACACGCTGTAAAAGACAAGACTGAATCCAGCTTCCTAATCGCTGCCTTCTTGTTCAGTAAACGGATCGCAGTGCTTCACCACTACACAACTCAATCTCTGGCGAGTGAAATCGGAATAATTACTAGCCATTGGCATTAGCCAATGGACATATGGCATTATGCCAACAGACATAGCGTGAAATTTAGTCGCATTTGCAAGTGATTTACTCGCAATGTAGAGGTCTGACGAGATGAAACACTATATCCACAACATATATGTAATATTACAACTTACATCTGCACAGACAATGAAGCGAATGAACAGGTGAACCTGAACTAAATTACAGCTAGTCAGACTGTGTAACTTGTATTTTGAGTACGCTGTTTCCATAAAAATAAAAACTACAAAAACATGCTACACATAGTGCAATACCTCAAACTGCCTAAAACATAACATTCTCCAAAGCATTAAGAATTCAACTTCACCTGGAGTCGCGAGTTTGAATCCAGGGTCTCCTAAGCAACCAAATTGGCCCGGTTGCTAGGGAGGGTAGAGTCACATGGGGTAACCTCCTCATGGTCATGATTAGTGGTTCTCGCTCTCAGTGGGGCGTGTGGTAAGTTGTGCATGGCTCACGGAGAGTAGCATGAGCCTCCACATGCTGTGAGTCTCCGCGATGTCATGCACAACGAGCCACGTGATGAGATGCATGGATTGACGGTATCAGAAGCGGAGGCAACTGAGACTTGTCCTCCGCCACCCGGATTGAGGTGAGTAACCACGCCACCACGAGGACCTACTAAGTAGTGGGAATTGGGCATTCCAAATTGGGGGGAAAGGGGATAAAATAATAAAAAAATAAATTAAAAAAAAAGAAGAATTCAACTTAAAAAAAACTAGCTAATAATTCAGTATATTAATTATATAAGGTTTTCATTACAGGGACAGTTGTATTTTGTATCTTTTTTATGTTTAATACATGTTTAAATTAAAGTTTAAATGTTCGCATGCAATGTTGCTACCTGTCACTTGAAGTTCTATTTCCGTTAAGATGCTTTCGTAGAAGAGAGCTGCCCATGTAGAGCTACAAAACTAGGTTTTGGAACAGAGTGGATGATCCTGAAAGTGTTTTTAACTTGAACACACGTGTTTGTGTTTTCTAGCTGATCCTCTGGTAGGAAGCATCGCCACGCAGTACACGACCAACAGACCTGAGCACGACAGGATAGCCAAACAGTGGACCAAACGCTATGCCACATAACTGACTCCAGCTGCATGGCGCTCATCTCGGGGATGGAGGGTTAGATGAATTATGAGAGGAAACGGGGTGGTTTTCTTGGGGGGTAGGGGGTTGGATCCAGCTATAGAGGAGAGATACAGGGTGGATTTTATGATGGAATTTAAATTCCCATTTCAGTTGTTTTGTCTTTTATGCCCTATATGTTTTTTGTTGTTGTTTTTGCTTTCCTTTGGCTCAAGTAGCATCATGATTTGAACGTAATGGATCTAAATGTGTATTTTCCTTTTCTTCCTGTTGTAAATTGATATTAATTTTTGTCAAATGAAATCTCAGCATGAGCCTACTGCAAGATTGTTCAGTGTATGTATTTTCCCCACCAATATTAAAGTTGAAATTGGTGTACACAGTCGTGCAGCGTCATTCATGGCAACATTGATAATGATAAAACAATTTAACAATTCGACTACTAACATTGATTTTGTCATTTTATATTTCACCACAAATAAGGAAGCATACTTTGCATAAAGAAAATGAAGCCTATTATTAGTAACATTAAGATTTTTTGCAACGTTATTTTCACCCCATCAGTGTTGAGAAAATTACTGCCAAAAATGTTTGTGGACAATGGTTTTTGGTTTTATTTTGTCAACGAAGACGAGACAAAAAATACACATGATGATATTAAAACGGTTTGATTTAAAACATAGCGTTAACGAAAATGAGAATTTTTTTTTTTAAAGAGAAACATCTAGAACAAATTGATTGAAATAATCGAATGCATCCTATCCTTTGACATTAATCCGCTATATACACTTGGCAGAGTGAGTAACTTGCGTTGTGAATACGCAATTTCTTTAAAAACTTGCAACACATAACGCAGTTCCCTAAAATGTGTAAAAGCAAGGAATTCACAACAGAGTACATTTTTAAAAGTAGCTAATACTAGTATGTGAAATAATATCACTATATGATATTATTTCAAAAGCTCAGGTTTTCTCATGTTGTTTAATCCTACATATCAAACATATTAATCTTTCAGTGTTTGACAATGTATTGTATGTATTTTAATGTCATTTGTAGATAAAGACACCCATAGAAGGGACCGTTTATTTGATGAGTTAAAAAATTGACTGACAATCATGGTTAAAATAGATTTTTATATTATGTTGGTTTATGTAATATTATATATAATGTCACAAGTGATGTGTTATTTAATCTGTGAAAAAGGTTAAGCTCGTTTACCCCCGAAATTTTCATTGTAATGCAAAAAAAGATTTTAAATTGTGAATTAAGTTTATACATTTTTCAAAATATTTGAATATTTGGGTAAAGTTTGGTCTGTAACAGTTTGATGCACGTTTTTGTGATGATGTACTTTATCAGCTAAAATGTTATCAAATATATTTGTGTTGACTAAAATTACTTGCCATTTAAAGTTTTTATTTTTATTTTTTTTGTCAAAACAAAAATTCCCCTGTATTACATTTGCATTTGTGCATTTGGCAGATGCTTTTATCCAAAGCGACTTACAGTGCTTTCAAGGTATACATTTTGTTTCATTAGTTTGTAAAATAATTTAAATTATAATAAAATAAAAAAAATAAATGAAAAAAACAAGTGAGGAAAATGAACATTGCACCTCAATTCTTGTTACTGTAATGTGGAAAAATTCAATATTGTTGAAATTGTAAAGTATTTTTACGTCATGGTATTATGTGCTGTGCTGACTTCACTGAAATACAGTACTGAGAATCACCACTGAGAATTAAAATTACAATTTCAAACGCAAAATAGATGCATTTTACAGTAATGAGATTTGATTTATTTATTTTGCATTATGGTAATGTGAATTGGGGGGAAATGTGCTTAATTGTCATAAAAATGCCAAAGATCAATCGCGGCATTGTAAGGTTAGCATTATGCTAATGAAAACATCTCAATGAAAAGGGGTGTGCTCACAGAATATCATGTTCATTTATCTTACTGAGGAGTGTCATTGGACTTCCTGCCTTTAATATTACAGGAATTTACAACAGCTGTTAGGATGCAGACAGTTTCTCTGTGACCATGCTGGATAGGGCATTTCTACAGTGGTAATGGTTCCTGAAAACAGCATTTGTGTGCTGCTGCATCCACACTGATAGATGTACCACTTTTTATATCAATGAAACAATACCAAAAAATACTACCGAGTGCACCTTTAAAATTAAGAGCAGTTGCAAACTGAAATAAAAAGTCAACAGTCCAACCCTTTAATAAACATTTATTTGGTTTATTATATAGTGCATAAGACACGAACTGTGTTCGCCTCAAAGTCTTTTATTTAAATAAGAACACATCTTACTACAGCGACAAAAGCTACTTACATGGAAAATTAGACTTAAGTTAAGCTATTTAAAACAATAGCCTAAACAAATAACTGGAGTATATCTCATCGACTACACAATCGTTAGATATGTGGATTTGGGCTGAAATGCACAAAACGGATCTACAATTAATCTTGGAAATAATGCTGGAAGACATTATCACTCACAACATAATACTTTGCCATACTCATTTGCACTGAAACTTTTAAAGCACTTCATGGCAACTGAAGCTGAAGTTTTGTAGTGTTACGGAAGTACTAAAACAATATTGATTAATTAGTGTTCATTTTTGTATAAAATCGATACGTGAATCTCATGAAACCTGTCAAGACCATGTCCAGGACATATTGCGACCCAAAATCTGAATAATAAATAAATTTAAAAAAAATGACAAAGAAATTGAAGCCTTTTTGAAGGACTTCTAAGATATTTTTTGCATTGTGACATTATTATCAAGACAATTAAGGCTGGATTTAAGATGCCCAACCTTTTACTTTATTACACTTACTATAGTAAGCCAAGCCAACTAACACAGCAATACTGTAGTCTAACCCACTCTGTGAGGACACTATATATGTTTTGTGTTTTTATTATGGTTATAAGTGCATTATTGAGTATAGAGATCCTCCTAACTAACCTCTTCTTCAAGAGGCCCTAAACTTCCTCTAAAGAAAAACACAGAGTGCTGAAACGGTTGTAGAGTGATGTGTTCAGATGTCATTGGAGGGGGTGCCCTTGCTCTTGCGTCCGGGCAGAGGGAAGGCAGACTTGCTCTGCGGCTGCGTCAGGCGACTGGTGAGGCTGGTAAAGGGTTCAATTAAAGAGCTTCTGTCCATCACACTCACCTCCCACAGTTTGACCTTCTCCCCGCGCGCCCACTGCTGCGCCGCCTCCTGATCCACCTGACGACACTCCCGCAGGTCGCACTTATTACCCAACACGATCACTATCACCTGAACACACACACAGCCACTGTGAGTATATAAAACCAGAGCGAAATATCATTATCAACCACATAATTCATTTTCTTCATAGAAACAATCTTCAATAAAGAGTTCTAAACCATAAAACAAACCAACCAGCTCCAAGATGAATCACAACATTTGATCTGAAGCAGAAAAGTATTTGAAAAAAAAAAAAACATGTACTACCATATGAAATGAAATACAATCCCATGATTCCATCTCTTATGACATTTACTGTAATCATGTGCAGGATATGAATAAGATATCTACAATCTGATTTTCACAAGTTAAAATGCCATTTTTTTATATCCGTAATTGGGTTTGCGCTAATAAATATTTGTAATTCTTTATATCAAAACTGGAATTTCAACTAGTAAAAAACATAATTTTTACTATCTTTAACTGCATTTTCACTAGTGGAATTTTACAATGATCTTTCATTCACTCAAAACAAATTGTTCAAAACACAATTACAGATATTTATAATTTTTTACTAATTCACATATTTATATCAGCATATACAGTATATCATCTTATGTTTCATATATTAGCAATTG
Source organism: Myxocyprinus asiaticus (assembly GCF_019703515.2). NCBI lineage: Eukaryota > Metazoa > Chordata > Actinopteri > Cypriniformes > Catostomidae > Myxocyprinus > Myxocyprinus asiaticus. Next base: position 41,695,145 of record NC_059373.1, read on the forward strand.
ACGTCTTACTAGTAAAAATGCAATCTGTAATTTGGTTTTCACTTGTGCCAATGCTAATTTGAGATATCAATAAATTAAAAATATCGTAAAAGGATTTTTTAGTAGTTATAATCACTTTCCAGATATCTGGAATTTACATTGGAATGGACATTTGCACTAGTAACGATGTAATTATTGATATAAAAATGATCATTTTTACTAGTAAGAATGCATTGCTTATTTGAAATTTGAATTTCAACTAGTAATAAATTAATTATAGATATCTGCAATTATGTTTTGAACAGGAGTGATTGACAGATCACTGTGAAATTCCACTAGTGAAAATGCAGTTAGATATATAAAAAACATGTTTTTTACTAGTTGAAATAAAAAAAATATATATAATATAAAAATGTGCATTTCTGTGAGTAGTGCATTTTTTTATATAAAATGTTCAAAGTTTTTACTAGTGCAAATGTAATTACTGATATCAAAAAATAGCACTTTCACTGGTAGCAATTCCATTCCTGATATCAGAAATTAGCATTTTAACTAGTATAAATGTACTAATGAAATATATTAATTATCTCCTGCACATGATTATATGTCAATTTGGCTTGCCATATATACATCTAGACATCAAAACCAGAGACAATCCCGATGATTTCAAATGTCATGTAAACGTTTTTCTTGCATTGTCTGGTTTTACATGTAATTGCTGGTATTGTTCATGTAAATGCACTCATTAATTAGAAGTACAAAAACAAAATTTTTCAGTCTGCAAACCATTCACATATATACAAATATAGAAATAGTTTGAGAGTGTAGGGAGACTGACTCGATTTCGTCATACGCAATGCTTCATGGGAGCGGGTGGTCACTGTTGAGCTCTTTTGTCAACATTTATGTTTTCAACGGAAAGACAACTTTTCTAATTGGTGAATTACTCTTCAGAATTATGGGTAGTGTAGTTTTTTACCAGGAATTTGGCTTATGGCTTCAACACTAGCATTTATCATCACTTAACAACCTCGGAGTTCATGGTAGGTCTGTCTTGAAGTTTATAGGTTGAAATCGTAAAATTAAATTCCCCTGTGAAGAAAAGGGATGTGATTTTTATTGGACCCCTACTGCTGCACTCTATATGATGTATCTTTAAAATAATTGAACAGATATAAATGCGCATACATCTTTTTTGTCTCTGGACTTGTCTATCTCCTTCTTCAAGAGCTCGACTTTCTTGAAAGACTCCAGACTGTCCACACTGTAGACCAGCACAAAACCGTCAGCCACAGAAAAGAAGTGTTTGGGTAAATCCAGACCATCACGAAGTCCTCTTGTGTCATAAAGGCGTAACTGCTCCCTCACGCCACGATCCGTCTCGACAGATGCCACGTATATATCCTCCTGAGTGTCACTGTTTTCTGCACCTGAAACAGCACAGTGCTGAGTTATGTCCATTGAGACGAGTACTTTCATGAACGATAATATCATTACACAAACTTTCATGAAGAAGCACACAGACTGAAAATTTTTTTTATATAAATAAATTATATGATTGTTAATCATTAGAATAGTATACAGTATTTTATAATTGTAATGGTATAACATTTTTTACAATAAATAATAATTATCAATATTACAATACTTAATATTAGTGTACATTTACATAAAACTAGACGACAGTGTCACCAGACACAAAACACTGTTTGTTTTCATATGAGACTATAGACCAATAATAACATACCTACAGTGTGATTGCCGTACAGTAACTGCTCCAGTATGGCTGTTTTCCCCACAGCTGCCATACCACAAACCACAACCTTACAACCCTTTCCCATAGTTACCTGCCCTGAAACAAACACACACATCTCAGTTATTTAAAGCTATTTAAAGTAGTTTTAAAACTACAAGTAGAGTGAGGTCCAAGCATATAAGACCACTAGAAAATACATTTTATTCATTGCAAATTATAATTTTAACACAACAATTTGTCTAAATTTTGAAATTTTCAGTGTCTAGTATTTTCTATGTGCCCCTTTTGCTTTAAAGGAATAGTTCACCTAAAAATGAAACAGATCAATATTTAAGTACTTTTTTTTTTTTTTTTTTTTTTTTTTTTTACTATAAACCTTCACTTTCACTTTTACATCTGAAAGTGTGGTGCCTGTTTAGTTTCAAGTTAAAGTGGAAATTTAGAATGAAAAAGCATTTAAATATTTTCCTTCTCACCCACATCATATCACTTCTGAAGACATGGATTAAACCACTGGAGTCATATGGATTACTTTTATGTTTCCTTTAAGTGCTTTTTGGAGCTTTAAATGTCTGATCACCATTCACTTACACTGTATGGACCAACAGAACTGAAATATTCTTCTAAAAATCTTCATTTGTGTTCTGAAGAAAGAAAGTCATACACATCTGGGATGGCATAAGGGTGACTAAATGATGAGAGAATTTTCATTTGTGGGTGAACTATCCCTTTAAAGACAGAATGCACTCCAGCTGGCATGAACAAAACCTGATGATCATGTTATCCATTTTTTTATATCATGTCATAACTTTTATTTGTTTAACATTTTTTAAAAACATAAAATATTCAGTTTATCTCCAGGTTTGAATGAAGAAAAGTGTTTTTTTTTTATTTTATTTTATTTTTTTAAGTTTTTTTTTTATTATTAATACTTACAATTTACATAACAACATATAACATATAATTTATATATATATATATATATATATATATATATATATATATATATATATATATATATATATGTACTGTATAGGGTATAATGGGGCTAAAGTCTCCGTGGGGTAAAAGGCTCCATTGATTTTATTTTCTCCCAAAACACTAAATAGCAACAAAAAGTACCACAGCATTTTCCTAAACACCTGTTTGTCACTATACACTGGAAAATATTCCTGTTCCATGAGATCTTTGTGTGTGGTGTCTAAAGTTTGATTATGAGACAATTTGATCTAATTTTTATTATTTTTTAAATGTTGCAAATTTATGTGGCTAATGAAAATCCCTGAAATTAACATATTTCTTTTGAGACAAAATACTTATTTATCATTTGTTTTGTCATTAAATCAAAAATTTTTCAATAACTGTATTTGGGGTGAAAAGCCCCCTGTTGCAGGGTCTAAAGGCCCTTATTAAACACATTGTTTTTCTGAAGTGCGGCGAATAGATTTGTCATGAAAAGCGGACTCACATTGACTCATCCAATCATAATAGAGATTGGCTTGTTTATAGAATACTTGAGATGTAATAAAATGTCAAATGTGTTTGAAATGAACAGGAAATGCTTGACGTTTTTCTGAAGTAATTATTATGAGTAAGCATCATCTAAATTTGTTATTCAAAAAAGCATCTTGCTGTCTAAAAAATTATTTGCATTAGTTTACAAATTGTTCCCTATATCTATTGGCCCGGTATCTACACGATATCACTTTAAACCCCTTTATACCTCAAGTGTGGGTAACTGAATTTTAATTGAAACAACCTTCCATTATTATTTCTTTTCACACAAATTATGTTGCTCCATCAATAATCAATAAAAATACATTTATATATATTTTTAACCTTGATACATTTTGTGACCAGAAAAAAAGCAAAATTTCCTTATGGGGTGCCTTTAGCCCCGTTGTACCCTATATAAACTCAGCAAAAAAGAAACATCCCTTTTTCTGGACACTGTATTTTAAAGATAATTTTGTAAAAATCTAAATAACTTTACAGATCTTTATTGTAAAGGGTTTAAACAATGTTTTCCATGCTTGTTCAATGAACCATAAACACTTAATGAACATGCACCTGTGGAACGACCGTTAAGACACAAACAGCTTACAGACAGTAGGCAATTAAGGTCACAGTTATAAAAACTTAGCACACTAAAGAGACCTTTCTACTGACTCTGAAAAACACCAAAAAAAAGATGTCCAGGGTCTCTGCTCATCTGCGTGAATGTGCCTTAGGCATTGCTGCATGGAGGCATGAGGATTGCAGATGTGGCCAGGGCAATAAATTGCAATGTCCGTACTGTGAGACGCCTAAGACAGCACTTCAGGGAGACAGGAAGGACAGCTGATCATCCTCGCAGTGGCAGACCACATGTAACAACACCTGCACAGGATCGGTACATCCGAATATCACACCTGCGGGACAGGTACAGGGTGGCAACAACAACTGCCTGAGTTACACCAGGAACGCACAATCCCTCCATCAGTGCTCAGACTGTCCACAATAGGCTGAGAGAGGCTGGACTGAGGGCTTGTAGGCCTGTTGTAAGGCAGGTCCTTACCAGACATCACTGGCAACAATGTCCCCTATGGGCACAAACCCACCTTCACTGGACCAGACAGGACTGGCAAAAAGTGCTCTTCACTGACAAGTCATGGTTTTGTCTCACCAGGGGTGATGGTCAGACTCGCGTTTATCGTTCAAGGAATGAGCGTTACACCGAGGCCTGTACTCTGGAGTGGGATCGATTTGGAGGTGGAGGGTCCGTCATGGTCTGGGGCGGTGTGTCACAGCATCATCGGACTGAGCTTGTTGTCACTACAGGCAATCTCAATGCTGTGCATTACAGGGAAGACATCCTCCTCCCTCATGTGGTACCCTTCCTGCAGGCTCATCCTGACATGACCCTCCAGCATGACAATGCCACCAGCCATACTGCTTGTTCTGTGCGTGATTTCCTGCAAGACAGGAATGTCAGTGTTCTGCCATGGCCCGCGAAGAGTCCAGATCTCAATCCCATTGAGCACGTCTGGGACCTGATGGATCAGAGGGTGAGGACTAGGGCCATTCCCCCCAGAAATGTCCGGGAACTTGCAAGTGCCTTGATGGAAGAGTGGGGTAACATCTCACAGCAAGAACTGGCAAATCTGGTGCAGTCCATGAGGAGGAGATGCACTGCAGTACTTAATGCAGCTGGTGGCCACACCAGATACTGACTGTTACTTTAGATTTTGAAGTAACAGTCAGTTACTTCAAAGATTGAATAATTGAATAAATTCGTACTGTAACAAGTACGAGGGATGACATGAAGGTACAGAGAAAAAACAAGAAAACCCTCTAACCCAAAATAATTCCTCTGTTTATAATAGAGGACACTATAGTCTTATTTAAAAACTGGGACGTTTCAGTGTGGTTTTTTTTCTCTCTCTCTCTCTCTTTCTTTGTAATGTACACAGAGAATCAGCATAACTCTGGTTTTGAACCGAGGAAAAGGAGGGGGGGATTAAATGTTGTCTTAGACTTTTAGATCAGACTGTAAATGACAACATGTCTCAGAAATATATTTGCAGTGTAGCGTTTTAGTAACATGATTACTGTCAATGGAAAGACATTAAAAGAGAGAGAGAGAGAGAGAGACAAACAACTCACCTCACAATACGCGACAGACAACTCTCATCTGTCGAACGAACCCGATCAATAATCAATAATATAAACGTGAATATGAAAGTCTTTCAGGATGATCACTGTGCCAGTGCTATTATTGTCATACGTCACTTCCAGGTGTCAGTTACTCACTTCCTTTAGCGATGCGTTTTGAGGATGGAATAAGAGAACGGATAATAAAAGTGTATTATTTGCTATGGGATCCTACTGAATGTTGTTATAATAACAAACTTATACTATCTGATCACTCACGTTTAATGGCGTTAAAATCTAGTTCGCACGTAAAGACTCCATTTCCCATAAGTCTTTCATCGCGGAAACACGTCAAGACGTTCTCATAAAGCATTTTGGGTAATCTTTCTCTTTCTTTCCGGTTAGTACGCCATCAAGTAAGCGAGACTTTCTCATTTTTCTCAATGTTGAATCCATCAAATATCACAATTCATTTAATATCATCCACATCCCAGATTTCATCTGTATGTTTCGGGATGTTTTCGCAGTTATATCTAAGCATTATTTCCTGCCTCGATTACATTTTGTTTGATTTAAGCTGGAGTGACACTGCTGCTAATGTCATGCATCCGCACGTTTCTATCAGTTCGATTAAACTTATAAAGTTGACTCTGATGTCAATGTTGAGAATTGCATTTGTAAATGTTGTCTTGATGAGCACGTGTGTGGCTCGACTTGAGTTCTGGCGCGTATTTTTATAGCAGTTGTCACTGCTCATGTACACGCTAGTTTATTATAATGACACTCCAAGCAACCGTTTTCTGTCTGATATTTGATATCAAATACTTCAGTTTATGCACTCTTGATTGTTTCTACCCTGCTGAGGTGCAGTTGTTGTATTTTCTGTTGTTGACACAACGTGAACATGAACTTTCCTCAACATCAGTAATTTAGATTTAAATGTATATGATCATGAGGAAGTGTGTATCTTTAGTTCTGTGGCTGGTCAACAGTTTGAGTTTTGAACTGTTTTTGTAATCTTTCTACTTTATAGTGTTCATTTTAAACTTGATTATATTTAAGCGTCTAATAAGCAAAATCACTTAACTTGTGAAAGTCAAAGTCCTGCTTTACAAAACGAATATTTTGCGAAGTCTGCAAAGAATGTACTGTCCTGTGGTGTCACATGAATCTATAAAAGTACAAATTTGACAGATAGTCTGTTAAAACGATTCTAAAAGCTGCATGCATGATTATAAAAGTACATTTTAAAGTATTAACCGTATTTTAGCATAGCTTGACCGCAAGCCTTTCCAAAAGTGTTTGGTGTTTGTTACCCGTTTACATATACAGTACCGGAACAAATTAAGAGATCATTGCAAAATTGTCAGTTTCTCTGGATTTAGGTGTGTGTTTGAGTAAAATGAACATTTTTGTTTTATTCTATAAAGTACTGACAACATTTCTCCCAAATTCCAAATAATAAATATATTGTCATTTAGAGCATTTATTTGCAGAAAATGACAACTGGTCAAAATAACAAAGATGTTTTCAGACCTCGAATAATGCAAAGAAAACAAGTTCATATTCATTTTTCAGAAATCAATATTTGGTGGAATAACTTCAATGCATCTTGGCATGCTCTCCACCAGTCTTTCACATTGCTGTTGGGTGACTTTATGCCACTCCTGGTGCAAAAATTCAAGCAGCTCGGCTTTGTTTGATGGCTTGTGGCCATCCGTCTTCCTCTTGATCACATTCCAGAGGTTTTCAATGGGGTTCAGGTCTGGAGATTGGGCTGGCCATGACAGGGTCTTAATCCGGTGGTCCTCCATCCACACCTTGATTGACCTGGCTGTGTGGCATGGAGCACTGTCCTGCTGGAAAAAACAATCTTCAGAGTTGGGGAACATCGTCAGAGCAGAAGGAAGCAAGTTTTCTTCCAGGATAACCTTGTACGTGGCTTTCATGCGTCCTTCACAAAGACGAATCTGCCCGATTCCAGCCTTGCTGAAGCACCCCCAGATCATCACCGATCCTCCAATGAATATGAACTTGTTTTCTTTGCATTATTCGAGGTCTGAAAACACTGCATCTTTTTTGTTATTTTGACCAGTTGTCATTTTCTGCAAATAAATGTGCTAAATTACAATATTTTTATTTGGAATTTGGGAGAAATGTTGTCAGTACTTTATAGAATAAAACAAAAATGTTAATTTTACTCAAACACATACCTATAAATAGTATATCCAGAGAAACTGATTATTTTGCAGTGGTCTCTTAATTTTTTCCAGAACTGTAATGTGTATATTAGAGGCCGACTGATAGTGAATTTTGCCGATACTGATAACTAAGGTGGGGAAAAGGCCGATAACCAAATTATTTATTTTAAGATTTAGCATAAAGAATAAAAAAATAAAAAATCCAAGTCTTTCAGTACAATGAAGTGCACAGACATTGAGGCTCCAAAATGAATACAAATCAAACCAAAAATCTCCATTATAACCAGAAAAATTCAGATTTGGTGCATAATGCAGACTTTATAAATATAAAGAATTCCAAAATACACCCGGGACTCTTATTTTGAAATGAGAGACTTGGCTCCATTACAGCACTCTACAGTATATGTAAGCAGCTTTTTATAGCCTTCATATTCACCAGATGAAGAGTTTTAAAGTTTCTGGATATGTAGTTTTTATATATTTCACCAGCTGAGGTTTATTGATGAGGAATTAAAAATAAGTATCGGTTATAGATTTTTACTGATTACTGAAAGTTCCAAAAAGTACTGATTAATAGGTAAAACAATATATCGGTCTACCTCTAGTGGATATTTATGTAGCTTCCAAATAATTCAGTGTTTTCTTGACATTTCTGTATGTCATGATTAATAAAACCTAATTGTTGGTTCTCACAGGTGAGGCATCATGGGAGCGTACAAGTACATGCAGGAGTTATGGAGGAAGAAGCAGTCAGATGTGATGAGGTTTCTGCTGCGCGTGAGGTGCTGGCAGTACCGGCAGCTGTCCTCCCTCCACCGAGCTCCTCGACCCACCAGACCCGATAAAGCCCGTAGACTGGGATACAAGGCCAAACAGGGTGAGTGTTGTGACCGGCGCTACGTCCATTCAGCCTAGTGACTTTTGGGTCTTGAGTTGCAGAGGTTTGACTATAAACTGTAGGCTGGGCTTCAATGTGATGACATCTAAGAATGAGTGTTGGATTTATGGTGCAACCTGAGCTGTATTTTAGGGAGAGCCCTTTGCTTGCTATCTTGTATCATACTATTTTCAGAAGAATGTTTGCAACTTAACTCTGTGGTCTTTTCCAAACAGGCTACGTTATCTACCGTATTCGTGTGCGCCGTGGAGGTCGCAAGCGCCCCGTGCCCAAGGGTGCTACCTACGGCAAACCCGTGCACCATGGCGTCAACCAGATCAAGTTTGCCCGCAGCCTTCAGTCAGTAGCTGAGGTATGTGAACTTCGTCTCAGCCTGCGAGATACATTGGATGGGATTTGGTAGAATAGATTAATGCTAAACTCTTTGCATTTCTTGTATTTTCATCTAAATTGTAGGGGTGTAAAGTTCATGTTTTGGTGTTCTATGGATGTTACAATTAGGGATATGCGCTATGACTAATTTGACACTCGTTTAAACGGAAGTTTTGTAACCGATTATTTGACTAGTCTGAAAAGAAACCAACCTTCAGAAAACAGTCAAAAAATAGTGTTTATGCGACCCATTTAAAATACTTAATGTATTCCAAATCCGATGCAAAATTCAGATGAAAATGGGCATTTATCTGCGACATGCTCTCCTTAAATTATCATTGTACATTAAATATAGGTCATGACACGCATTCACTGAATCAACGTTAGCGAATACAGGTTTATTTATTGAAAACAATTGAATGAATATGGCAGGACCAATAGAGCAACCATTAAAAGAGTGTTCTGAACGGAAATGACAAAGTAAAAGTTACTTAACATATTAAAACAGTCAGGACATTGTTGAAAATAATTAACAGGCAGACTAAGCCAAATCTATGAGAGAGAGAAAAATGCGCTGAAAAGTGCAGTCATGCATTAACCATTGATCTAATATGACAGCTGTTCGGTAAAGAACGTTAACCAATAACGGTTACAGTGTAAAAAAAAAAAAAAAAAAAAGTAGCTATAGGATAGAAAAAATAGGCCTGTGATGTAGCCTACAATAAACCTAATGTATTCTAAACATGACGTGCACACGGAATAAAATATAGTTTAACCCGTTAAGCAGTCGGCACCTCATTGAAAATAGCCTTCTTAATCAGCAGATTAAAAAAATTGCATACCTAGTCTAAAACAGTTATTTTCTAGGCTACTTAAAGCATAATTTTTTTGTTGAGTAAAATTAACCCGCCGACATGGTCCGGTGAAAGACGGGACTTGACTCACCTGAGGTGTTTATCCTGTGCTTTAAAAAGCCCGCTCAGCAGAATATCCACAGATGTAAAGAAGACTCAAATGTGAAAACATCCTTAGGGACTTTCAAACATTTGGAAAGCCGATTCTCGCACCACCGAAGTGATTTCATAACTACTTTGCTGAGTTTGCTTGTCTAGCGAGAGGATATTTTCCTGCGCTGAGAGTGAGAGAGAAGCACACGCAGACTGAGGTGAAATTAAACTTTGTATCTGCTCCAGATATCCTCTTTTTTTAAATAGTATTTGTATTATTAATTCTATTTAAAATGTAACATTAATATGACAGTAATTTAAGTGTAGCCTCTTTAAAATTATGATCAGTTTAATGGGGGAAATATTAACTGACCAGTAATTCCAGTGTCGACTAGCAGCATCAGAACCGTTTAGTCGACTATTCTCACACATCCCTAGTTACAATCTAGTGCAGGTGTTAATCAATAGTTGTTTGTCTAACTCTGGTGGACCACATGCCATTGGTACTACACAAATGTTTTCTGCAGGACAGGAAGTTTAAATAAATCAGGAATAAAAATAGTTTTTGAAGAAATCAATTTATTTTTTTGTATCCCTCTACTTAAAACATTAAAGGCTTTTATTCAGAGAAAAAAATAATTTAATTAGATAAACTCTTTTCTTGACTGCACTGACATTGGAAAATGTTAGATTATTTGACATTTGAAGAGATTTGTAGACCATCACCAGATTTGAGCAACTGTAGATCTGTGAAATGAAGGTCTAATGGAACGCAAGTAATATCAGTCATGGAAAACCTGGAAACATCACTGAATTTTTAATTGGAGAGCTGAAGACCTGTAAAAAGTAATGGAAAGGAGTAGGGGTGTAACGGTTCTTGGTAAAAAAACGAACCGTACCGTTTGCCAGCCATGGTTTGGTAAGCACTGACACTGCGGTCGGTTCACCTCATGTTTAATGACGCATCAGGAGCACAAGTTTGGTCAAGAAAACAAAGCGTCAAACAGACAGGCACAGTTACAGCCTCCGCTAATGCACCTGAATGGATCTGTAGATGGATACGCGCTCCGCCTGTGATTCACGTGGGTCAACTTGATGACATTACAGTTCTGCACATTTGTGTGTAATGGCAAGTGGAGAAAATGAGCCCCTTGCATTTCTCCTTTCTGGGAACATTTTCTTTTTGCAGACAATTACAACAGCGATGGACAAAAAAGGTTTACAAAACAGGCACTGTTTGCACTGTTTGCTCAGCGCGAGTGCCGTATACTGGTAATATATGTTAATAAAGCGCGTGAGGGTTTAAAACGTGCATGCAAAATCATCTTGTTTACTCGCGTGGCTGTAATCTATCGTGAGCGTCAATAATGCGCTTTGATTAATGGCATTAAAATGCCATTATAGAAATACATTGATACATGATTAATCATTAACACCGACATCACCCAGGGAAAGAGCTGCAGGTGAGACAAAACTGCACACATTCCCTTCCATTTTTAAGCAAGCACTCTAGTGCTAAATTAGACAGACATGAAACAGTAACTAAAGCATTTGGGGTGTTAAAAATAATGGGAGTATTAAAATACTCAAGCAGCATTATCACAACATCCCTTCTCGTATGCATTCTAATAGCAAGGTTATTCCTTCTATAGTGATGTATGGCTTCTGAATATTGAATATGTTGAGATGAGTTTGAAGTGCACTTTATGTTGATGCATGTAGCGTATTAGTGCAGGTATTAAGTGAAATTTAATTTAGTAATTTGAGAAAATGTTTTTTTTTTTAGTTAAGAACCCTGACAAAAATTAACCATGGTTTTATAACAGTAATACTGTAGTTTCTATATAGTATACATGATTTTACTATATATTGTAACCATGACAGTAACCATGTTTATATTGTGGTTACTATGATTTTACTACAGATGTCATGGTTAAACTATGGTTACTGTTTTAAAATAATGATTGTTATTTAAGGGCAAACCTGTTGAAGTGTTTACCAAATAGATTATTCTTTGGATTTGGCAGTAATAATTTTTTTCTGAACAAAGAAAATACAGAACCGTATCGAAACCGTGACCCTAAAACCGTGATACAAACCGAACCGTGAGAAATTCGAACCGTTACACCCCTAGAAAGGAGTTGAGTCTTAAGTTCTGGAAATTTCTATAGTAAATAAAGTCCTGGACAATAATGTCAAAAATCCTAATTATTTACCTTGAGATTGTAATTGTGATTAATTTCAAGTAATATTTACATTAAAATACTTTTAAATAAAAATGACACCTATACGTTTTGTAGAATTAACATCCAAATCAAGCTGAAAACTGTTTTTAAATTACTTCCGCTGATTTATACATCAGTAAATGAAGGCAGTGACTAATGACACATTTGCCCTCTTTGCAGCATGATAAACTAAACAGTTTATTCGTTTTGAATAAATTACATATAGAAAGTAGAGATGTACTAATACCACTTTCTCTTCCGATATCTGAAATCTCAGTATTAGCCGATACCGATCTGAAAGCATTTTTTTTATTTTTTTTTTTTAGCATAATCACATTAGAATATCTTTACCTCGTGTGAAACTAATTGGGGCCATCTTTTGTATGTAGAGAAACAAACTTTTAACTACAAATTATTTCAACATAAATGTACAGACTATTAAGAAAAACTTTTATTTTTAAATAGTCAAAATTAACAGTAATTCCAGTGAGAGTCTTAAGTAGAGTTTTTTTTTTTTTTTTTTCACAATCTTTAAAGGATTCAGATCTCTTTTGTTCAGTTTATTTCAGTCCACTTTTCATTCAGTTATTTTTTGGAACCCAGTCAACTTGAATATTGTTTAATTTTGTAAACAAATAATAATGATAGTAATAATAATACATTATTATTATTGTTATTCACTTTTAGAATTTTTAAATACAACAGTAATATATTCCAGTCGTGCATCTTTAATTTGAAAACCCTTGCGCTTTTGTTTTGACATTCCTAACACTCCAGGAAGTCCTGTAAGTGTCTTGTTTGTGGGATACTTCACAGTAGTTTAATTAGTTTCTTATTCATAATCTGGTGAAATGCTCCTCCGGTGCCATTCTAAATGCATATCATAAGAGGATCAAACTATATGAGCATCTACGTGATGCCTAAATGTGATGGACATTTGCACAGATGGACATGTTTGTGACCATAGAAGCAGTATATACAGGTGCATCTCAATAAATTAGAATGTTGTGGAAAAGTTCATTTATTTCAGTAATTCAACTCAAATTGTGAAACTCGTGTATTAAATAAATTCAGTACACACAGACTGAGGTAGTTTAAGTCTTTGGTTCTTTTAATTGTGATGATTTTGGCTCACATTTAACAAAAACCCACCAATTCACTATCTCAAAAAATTAGAATACATCATAAGACCAATAAAAAAAACATTTTTAGTGAATTTTTGGCCTTCTGGAAAGTATGTTCATTTACTGTATATGTACTCAATACTTGGTAGGGGCTCCTTTTGCTTTAATTACTGCCTCAATTTGGCGTGGCATGGAGGTGATCAGTTTGTGGCACTGCTGAGGTGGTATGGAAGCCCAGGTTTGTTTGACAGTGGCCTTCAGCTCATCTGCATTTTTTGGTCTCTTGTTTCTCATTTTCCTCTTGACAGTACCCCATAGATTCTCTATGGGGTTCAGGTCTGGTGAGTTTGCTGGCCAGTCAAGCACACCAACACCATGGTCATTTAACCAACTATTGGTGCTTTTGGCAGTGTGGGCAGGTGCCAAATCCTGCTGGAAAATGAAATCAGCATCTTTAAAAAGCTGGTCAGCAGAAGGAAGCATGAAGTGCTCCAAAAATTCTTGCTAAACGGGTGCAGTGACTTTGGTTTTCAAAAAACACAATGGACCAACACCAGCAGATGACATTACACACCAAATCATCACAGACTGTGGAAACTTAACACTGGACTTCAAGCAACTTGGGCTATGAGCTTCTCCACCCTTCCTCCAGACTCTAGGACCTTGGTTTCTAAATGAAATACAAAACTTGCTCTCATCTGAAAAGAGGACTTTGGAACACTGGGCAACAGTCCAGTTCTTCTCCTTAGCCCAGGTAAGACGCCTCTGACATTGTCTGTGGTTCAGGAGTGGCTTAACAAGAGGAATACGACAACTGTAGCCAAATTCCTTGACACGTCTGTGTGTGGTGGCTCTTGATTCCTTGACCCCAGCCTCAGTCCATTCCTTGTGAAGTTCACCCAAATTCTTGAATCGATTTTGCTTGACAATCATAAGGCTGCGGTTCTCTTGGTTGGTTGTGCATCTTTTTCTTCCACACTTTTTCCTTCCACTCAACTTTTGTTAACATGCTTGGATACAGCACTCTGTGAACAGCCAGCTTTGGCAATGAATGTTTGTGGCCTACCCTCCTTGTGAAGGGTGTCAATGATTGTCTTCTGGACAACTGTCAGATCAGCAGTCTTCCCCATGATTGTGTAGCCTAGTGAACCAAACTGAGAGACCATTTTGAAGGCTCAGGAAACGTTTGCAGGTGTTTTGAGTTGATTAGCTGATTGGCATGTCACCATATTCTAATTTTTTGAGAGTGAATTGGTGGGTTTTTGTTAAATGTGAGCCAAAATCATCACAATTAAAAGAACCAAAGACTTAAACTACTTCAGTCTGTGTGCATTGAATTTATTTAATACACGAGTTTCACAATTTGAGTTGAATTACTGAAATAAATGAACTTTTCCACGACATTCTAATTTATTGAGATGCACCTGTACACTGATCAGCCACAACATTAAAACCACCTGCCTAATATTGTGTAGTTCCCCCTCGTGCCACCAAAACAGCACCAAAGCACATGTCAGAATAGCATTCTGAGATTATATTCTTCTCACCACAATTGTACAGAGCTTGTCAGCTCAAACCAGTCTGGCCAACCAGTCAACAAGACATTTCCATCTTCGGAACTGCCGCTCACTGGATGTTTTTTGTTTTTGGCACCATTCTGAGTAAATTCTAGAGACTGTTGTGTGTGAAAATCCCAGGAGATCAGCAGTTACTGAAATACTCAAACCAGCCCATCTGGCGCCAACAATCATCCATGCGATTATCTAATCAGCCAATCACATGGCAGCAGTGCAGTGTATAAAATCATTCAGATGTGGGTCAGGAGCTTCAGTTTATGTTCACATCAATCATCAGAATGGGAGAAAAAATTTTTATCTCAGTGATTAGTACAGTGGCATTATTGTTGGTGCCAGACGGGCTTGTTTGAGTATTTCAGTAACTGCTGATCTCCTGGGATTTTCAGGCACAACAGAGTTCACAATATTAGGCAGGTGGTTTTATGTTGTGGCTGATCTGTGTACACTGCACTCATTTGACCGAATTGGTGAACTGTAATGTTTTGCTCCACTTATGTAACAGTGTAATAACTTACAAGTGGTCAAAGTTCTCCCGAACAGCGATGGGAAGAAACAAATGGACAAACGGGACTCCCTTTACTGTAGGCTTGCATTTTACTTTTCTCAGACTGGAGTCTACAGTCTTGTGCCATCAGTAATATTTGGTTTGGTGCCTTTTATCAGCTTAATAATTTGGTTTATGAAGTATAAATTTACAAATAATAAAACCAGATTACCAGGCTTAGAAATGTCAAATGAAATCAATTGGTTCAAGACTCTAGACTTGAATCTGAGATAAAGTGGGTAGTGGCTAGTGGTTGGCCGATACTGATATCTAGAGAGTCGGAAGGCAAATATAAATGCTGATATGCAAAATGCAATTTAACAGCAAATCAGATGGATGCAACATTTCTAAAGTGAAATGAACACTTATTACAGCAGTGAGACTGCAGTTGCTTGTAATTGTGTGGTGCATGCTGCTTTTTAAAGCCAAACATTGGTGATCAAAACCTTTTTGTAGTTATGTTTTGCTTTTATCATTGTTGAGTGAGACCGTTTCTGTTTAAAGCATACATAATGGCATTTATTTGCTTTCTAAATAACCATTAAAGCAGTACTTGAGCCCAAAAGTGACATTTATTTTATTGTCCCATTGTTTAGGATTGTAACGCCTCAGTTTGTCTTGTGTTGACAGGAGCGTGCTGGCCGTCACTGCGGTGGTCTGCGAGTGCTCAACTCATACTGGGTGGGTGAAGACTCCACATACAAGTTCTTTGAAGTGATCCTCATCGACACCTTCCACAAAGCCATCAGACGCAACCCTGACACTCAATGGATCACCAAGGCTGTGCACAAGCACAGGGAGATGCGCGGGCTCACATCCGCAGGCAAGAAGAGCCGCGGGCTCGGCAAGGGCCACAAGTTCCACCTCACCATCGGCGGCTCTCGACATGCAGCCTGGAAGAGACGCAACACCCTACAGCTGCGCCGTTACCGCTAAAGAATGTGCACCACAACTGTACATTTATCCAAATAAAGTACCTTTGTATGATCAAACAGCTTGTCTGGTGTTTATTTTGAGGCTTTGGAAAAGCACAGCCTAAATTTCACTATGTGAAAGGAGGTTTGGGTCAATCCAGGCATGGAGAATGTCAACATCCATTGGCAATTATTTATATATCATATACTTTTCATAAAGGAATCCTTTATTGATACTGCTGTTGTAAGTTGAATATGAAGGAAATGAAAAATTTGTGGGCTATGTAGTTTATGAAAAAGGCCATTTGTCACCTGGAGTTGGTTATTCATGGGCATTTTTTAACTACATACAACAGAGTATTGTTTATTTATATGAAGAAAAAGCGTTGATTTAAACTGAATTTGCGCAATTGATATGATAAATTACAAAATCACAGAAGGATCTTTAAGTAATACACATAACTGGTAAATAATACTCTGAGTAGACTTTGAATAATTACACAATCCCTACGTTGGATTATGCAGGTCTTTACTATTTCAAGTTCATGTAGCCACAAATGTCTGTCTTGAGTTCAAAAAAGCTAGTTAACATTTCCACAGTTAATGTGTGCTTGTGACGATGCAACAAACTATAGAAATGTACAAACCATTGGCCCCAACAAACAGTCGACCAATTAAAATGTTTGCATTATAATCAACTGAACAATCTAAACAAAGTGCAGTGATCAATGTTGTGTAGATGAGCTCTGAGCCATCATTTCAACCTACATCTAAAAACAGATTCACTTTAAGATATCATTTAAGAGTTGAACGGACCACTGACATATGACTGAATTCTCCACAAATAGATAACACTGATTTTACCCTAATAAAATAAATACACCGGGCACGGTCCGAGACAGCCTGGACAGGCTCCAGCATTACCCGTGACCCTGTATAGGAAAACTAGCTATAGAAGATGGATGATAGAAAATAAAGGCAGAGGCTATTTGTACTAACTGCAAATAGCAACAAAAAGCATCTTCTTTGCACTAAGTGCAAATAGTGTTAATTGCTTTTTGCACTCCTAATTAAATACTAACATACAGTTTAGGGGCATCACTGCAGCAAAATCAAAGGACAATGCATCTACAGTACGTGAATTTTCTCAGTTAATTCAGGATGACTTCAAGGACTTTAACACTAAACCTTAGTTCATGCAAAATCATTTTGTTAACTCATTGACCCACAACACTTAGTTTACTAATTTTAACCACTAATAGTTAAAAACATAACTTACATTGGCATTATATTCATTCAGTTTCTGTTATAGCACAATTTCATGTACAGCTGCTTTGAAATGCCTGTTGTGAAAAGCACTATACAAATACATTTGACTTGACACCCCACACCAACCCCTACCCCTAAATTTACCCTTAATCTTCCCTTACAAAAATTAACCAAGTTACAATTACACTACAGTAACAATTGTATCACCATGGTATTTTGTAGTAAAATCATAGTAACCATGAAACTAAACATGGTTACTATATTAACACTATATGAATGTAGTAACACCATGGTTGATTACATGAAAACAATGGCTTCTGCCAAAAACATGGTAACTACAAAATTGCAGCTATTATAGTAAAACCATGATTCCCTTTCAAGTCGGTCACTTCAGCACTGCATCAGTTTGCTGACAAAATGGGGATCTCAGAAGCCCTTTATAATCACTGCAATTTTTAATTGGCAGATAGAGATTCATGCTCTGCCCCCTTCAAGTTTGTATGGCAGCACAGCACTTACCTGATCAGAATTTTCTTCAGGGTCGCGATATCATCTAGATTCGTCCTCTGGATGCCCATCTTCAATTTGTCGTCAGATTTGCACACCTTCACAGCAAGTGGATTATTTGTCTGCTTCTTTGTGGTGCTCCGACAATCATCCTTGGTTGACACTTCGCCGCTGAGACTGCACGAAATTGACAGCACGTGGATTTATTTCCTCTCTTGCATATCTGCAGATGAACAAGCCTCGTGTCGCCGTTTCACTGCTTCACCAGCGAGCGGAATATTGTCTACAGCCTGCTGTGCTCCAACATATCCCTTGAAATATTGAAGTGTTTTATAAATGCTACTGCATTTATTGTGTTTGTGTGTGTCTACCATGCACAAACATAAGAGCTGTTTGCCTAGCGACGTCTTTATAAAAATGCCATTTTGCGAATGTTTCCAAAATCATATGAAAGCAAGCATATTCCCTGTCTGGCAGGCAGCCTCTTTGAGGCTGATGAATGCATTCACTGTGAATGCATGAATCTCAAGACGCTTTGCTCTCGGCTCGTATTTTAGGACATCTACTTTGTGCATGACACAAGTAATTTTTCAAACAATTGTTTACAGACAGATTGTTTCACTTTTAATTGACTATATCACAATTCCAGTGGGTCAGAAGTTTACATACACTAAGTTAACTGTGCCTTTAAGCAGCTTGGAAAATTCCAGAAAATGATGTCAAGCCTTTAGACAGTTAGCCAATTAGCTTCTGATAGGAGGTGTACTGAACCAGAGGTGTACCTATGGATGTATTTTAAGGCCTTCCTTCAAACTCAGTGCCTCTTTGCTTGACATCATGGGAAAATCAAAAGAAATCAGCCAAGACCTCAGAAAAAAAATTTGTGGACCTCGACAAGTCTGGTTCATCATTGGGAGCAATTTCCAAATGCCTGAAGGTACCATGTTTATCTGTACAAACAATAGCATGCAAGTATAAACACCATGGGACCTTGCAGCCATCATACCACTCAGGAAGGAGACACATTCTGTCTCCTAGAGATGAATGTAGTTATGTACAAAAAGTGCAAATCTATCTGAGAACAACAGTAAAAGACCTTGTGAAGATGCTGGAGGAAACAGGTAGACAAGTATCTATATCCACAATAAAACAAGTCCTATATCGACATAACCTGAAAGGCTGCTCAGGAAGGAAGAAGCCACTCCTCCAAAACGCCATAAAAAAGCCAGAGTACAGTTTGCAAGTGCACATGGGGACAAAGATCTTACTTTTTGGAGAAATGTCCTCTGGTCTAATGAAACACAAATTGAACTGTTTGGTCATAATGACCATTGTTATGTTTGGAGGAAAAAGGGTGAGGCTTGCAAGCAGAAGAACACCATCCCAGCCGTGAAGCATGAGGGTGACAGCATAATGTTGTGGGGGTGCTTTGCTGCAGGAGGGACTGGTGCACTTCACAAAATAGATGGCATCATGAAGAAGGAAAATTATGTGTATATACTGAAGCAACATCTCAAGACATCAGCCAGGAAGTTAAAGCTCGGTCACAAATGGGTCTTCCAAATGGACAATTACCCCAAGCATACCTCCAAAGTTATGGCAAAATGGCTTAAGGACAACACAGTCAAGGTATTGGAGTGGCCGTCACAAAGCCCTGACCTCAATCCGATAGAAAATTTGTGGGCAGAACTGAAAAAGTGTGTGTGATCAAGGAGGCATACAAACCTGACTCAGTTACAGCAGCTCTGTCTGGAGGAATGGGCCAAAATTCCAGCAACTTATTGTGAGAAGTTTGTGGAAGGCTACCCAAAATGTTTGACCCAAGTTAAACAATTTAAAGGTAATGTTACCAAATACTAACAAAGTGTATGTAAACTTCTGACCCACTGGGAATGTGATGGAAGAAATAAAAGCTGAAATAAATAATTCTCTCTACTATTATTCTGACATTTCACATTCTTAAAATTAAGTAGTGATCCTAACTGACCTAAGACAGGGAATGTTTTCTACAATTAAATGTCAGGAATTGTGAAAAACTGAGTTTAAATGTGTTTGGCTTAGGTGTATGTAAACTTCTGACTTCAACTGTACATATGAGACCACTCCAATGCTGGCTCAAATGGAAGGTGCCTCGTCACGTCTTGAGGTAAAATGCCAATGTCTAGCTGCATTAACCAATTGGAAAATGGCCACATTCAATCAGAAGGGTGTGCCACTTGGTCAAGTAACCAGATGCAAAGTGGTCACAACAGATGCCTCCAGCACGGGCTGGGGAGGCCTGTGCAACAGACATCTGACTTTTGGTACCTGGACAGGTGCATAAAAGACCTTGCACATAAATGTCCTAAAGCTACTTGCAGTCTTTTTAGCCTTGAGAGCTTTCTGGTCAGTCGTGCAGGGCTTTCACGTGCTGATTCGATCCAACAACATGGCAGTTGTGGCATACATAAACCACCAGGGGGGAGTTTGATCGTGTTGAATGTTGAAGCTGGCGCACCAGCTCCTCCTCTGGTGCGAGAGACATCTCCTGTCACCTGGTCACCTGAACCGTGCAACAATCTGCTTTCTCGTCAGGGAGTTATTCAGGTGGAATGGAGACTTCATCCTCAGACAGTTCGGATGATATAGAATCTGTTTGGGGAAGCAGAGGTAGACATGTTTGCCTCCCAGGAGACCATGCATTGTCGGCGATGGTACTCCTTGACTCTTTTATTATGCATTATGCATTCCCTCCCGCTCACTTGCTTCAAGTGTTGAGCAAAATATCTGAATGCAGGGAAACTGCTGTTGGAAAGAGCTGTTGGAAGCCCCTCCGTGGAGGATTCCACTGTGGAGGGACCTGTTCTCAAAGACAGGAGGCACAATCTGGCATCCACATCCAGAATTGTGGAAATTCATGTGCTCGTCTGACATGGAAGGGTTGTCGCAGCCAGTATTCGACACTATAATACAGGCCAGAGCCCCAGCTACGAGTTTATTGGTGTTCCTCTCGAGGCGAGGACCCTGCATGCTGCCCCATTGGCATTAAACTCATTAATGTCCTCCTCCTGGGCGTGGTCTAATGATATGTCCCTAGAGGACATCTTCCTAGCGTGGGCTGGGTTTCCTCAAACACTTTTGCCAGGTTTCATAACCTGGATGTTTCCTCCCTTTCTTCCCAGGTGCTTACTGTGAAGGAGAATTAACCTTCAAATTTCACTGCTTTAGTTACCAGTGTATTTCTACATAACTATGGTCTCCTGACCATTTCACTACCCATCTGGCTTGTGACATTATATTCGCTGGCAGACATGTGACGCCCAGTGTATTCTTTACTGCGATAATTGACACATCATGCGGCGTTACACTACTTGAATTGGTCACCGCCACATAACCATCTTAACAACTATTTTAGTTTCTCCTTTTCTATTGATGTACAAAGAGGAGGCTTTGTCTGTGCCTTTAACTACCTTTCAGCAAACTGATGCAGTGTGGAAGTGACTGACTTGAAAGCGAATGCTAAGGTTACCTTGGTTCCCCGAAAGGAGGGAACAAGATGACGCATATGCTGGCTGCACTACTGAATTCTCACTGTAAGGACTTAGTATCCCCTGCAGGACTCTATCCCCTGCAGTCGAATATTCTGATCAGAAAAGCGCTGTGCTCCTCGTATTACACCACCCTGCCCCTGGCTCTCTGACGTCCGTCATGAACATCGGACTGACCTCAGGGCAGCTGAGAGGAGATGGTGGAAATCTAAAGATCCAGCAGATCTGGGTAAGTATCAGTCTCTGCTTGCAACTTTTTCAGATAACGGTAAATCTGCAAAAACATCCTATTACCAGAACAAGATCAACAGCACCACAGACACTCGCAGCTTGTTTAGAACATTCATCACACTTCTCTGTCCTCCCCCTCCACCACCTAGCACATGGTAAAAACCATCAGCATCAGCAATACATTCTCAGCACCACACCCTGTCAAACACCCTCCTCCGGTATGCAACTCTTCTTTTTCTATGTTCTCTCCTCTAACTGACACTGAGGTCTCGAAACTCCTCTTCTCCAACGACCCCACCACCTGTTACCTTGACCCCATTCCTTCCCACATTCTCCAGGCCATCTCTCCGTCCATCCTACCTGCACTCACACATAATTAACGCATCTCTACTTATAGGCACTTTCCCCACTACATTTAAGCAGGCTTGAGTAACCCCGCTGCTGAAAACCTGCACTTAACCCCACACAAGTGGAACATTACAGACCAGTCTCTCTCATCCCATTCATGGCAAAAACACTTGAAAGGGCAGTTTTCAATCAAGTCTCTGCCTATCTCTCACAGAACAAGCTGCTGGAAGACAATCAGTCAGGCTTCAAAAGTGGACACTCCACCGAGACTGCCCTGCTGTCTGTCACTGAGTCCCTGAGACAGGCGAAAGCTGAATCCAGATCATCCATCCTGATTCTGCTGGACCTTTCTGCAGCCTTTGACACAGTCAACCATCAGATCTTACTCCCCACCCTCTCTTCGCTGGGCATCACAGGAACTGTGCTTGACTGGTTTAATTCCTATCTCTCAGGTAGATCCTTCAAGGTAG
Organism: Myxocyprinus asiaticus; assembly: GCF_019703515.2. Classification (NCBI taxonomy): domain Eukaryota; kingdom Metazoa; phylum Chordata; class Actinopteri; order Cypriniformes; family Catostomidae; genus Myxocyprinus; species Myxocyprinus asiaticus. Next base: position 41,717,667 of record NC_059373.1, read on the forward strand.
CTTGGAGAGGTGAGGTGTCCAAGCCACATCAGCTACTTACTGGAGTACCTCAAGGTTCAGTGCTTGGGCCACTTCTCTTCTCTATTTACACAACATCACTGGGACCCATCATTCATGCACATGGTTTCTCACCACTGCTACGCTGATGACATGCAGCTCTACTTGTCTTTCCAGCCCAACGACACCACAGTGACTGCTCAAATCTCTGCCTGCCTGGCAGACATCTCGGCCTGGATGAAGGAACACCACCTTCAACTTAACCCAGCCAAGACCGAACTTCTTGTCTTTCAAGCCATCCCTGCTGTTGAACACAACATCACCGTGCAGCTGGGTTCAACTACAGTAACGCCTTCCAAAGTGGTCAGAAATCTAGGGGTAATCATCGATAGCAAACTAAATTTCACATACCACATCTCAAAGACCGCACGATCATGTAGATTTACTGTACACTCTACAATATCAGGAAGATAAGACCCCTCCTCTCTGAACATGCCACACAACTTCTTGTTCAGTCACTTGTCATAACTAGACTGGACTACTGTAACGCTCTCATTGCAGGCCTCCCTGCATGCACAGTTAGACCCCTGCAAATGATCCAGAATGCAGCAGCACGTCTGGTCTTTAATGAATCAAAGAGAACGCATGTTACACCACTCCTTGTCTCTCTTCACTGGCTGCCGGTTGATGCATATATAGGCTCTGATGCTGGCATACAGAACAGTCACTGGGTCTGCTCCAGTATACCTAAAATAATTTCTGCAGAGCTACGCACCCCACTAGAAGCCTGCAGTTGGCTAAGGAACATCGCCTTGTTGTACCAACACAAAGAGGCACCAAAAAGCTTTCTTGGACTTTTGGCTTCATCATACCACATTGGTGGAATGACCTTCCCAACTCCATCCGTGAAGCTGGCTCACTTTCTATCTTCAAAAAATGGCTAAAAACGCATCTTTTCCATGAGCACTTAACCAGTCACTAAAAATAATAAATAATTCTTGTTGCACTTTAATCTGTTTTGAATACTACTATTCTGATGCTAGTGAAACTTTGTAATATGGCACTTTTCTTACCACTGTCTCCTTAAGATGATTTGCTAATGTTTTCCACTTTTGTAAGTCACTTTGGATAAAAGCGTCTGCCAAATGAATAAATGTAAAATGTAAATGTATATACATGTGTGAAGAGGACCATCTGGCAATAGAAATTCTAAAGATATTTTAGAATTCTAAACTGAGATTCTAAAGGGCTATCAGTTATTCGTGCAGAGATCCCCATAGCATCAGCAAACTGATGCAACATCTCGTTCCCAACTTTCAGGGAACCAGGGTTACAGTCATAACATTAATTTTACCTGGATTAAACCTTTCTCTCAACTCCCTGACCTTCAGCGTGACCAAATAACTGTGAGGAAATCAACCTTTATATACATTTTATTTATTTTTACAAGTAGTATTAAAGGAAATATTAAGAGTGGACACAGGAAACAGGATAGGAAAAAGTATGACAAAAGGCGGAATCAAATCCGGCTCCATCTGCAGGAGAAAAGCACATCTATGCCGTCTTTACACCGCATGCCATTACAGCAACAATTGGGCTGCAGTTTGTCTTAAATTTGTTTTGTTTCCACTAGACTATTGTAGTGCAAATAACCACGTTGTGTGGCAAGTGCTATTTACACCTAGAGCCAATAGTCACTCCAGAAAATAACTCATTATTTAAAATGACCATGTTCACCCTACCACCTGACATACTGTACATGAAGCATTACATTTACATTTTATGCAAAGCGACTTATAGTGCACTTATTACAGGGACATTCCCCCTGAGCAACCTGGAGTTAAGTGCCTAGTTCAAGGACACAATGGTGGTGCTGTGGGGATCAAACAAGCAGCTGTCTGCTTGCCAGTTCTGCGTTTTAGCCCACTACGCCACCCCCACCTCAGAGTTGATAGTGGATGAACTATACCTGTACCTGAAGCATAAATTGTGAGCAGATATAGTTCATCCACATTGCATAGGGAAAATATTAAAGACAGCTGAACATAATGTAGACAGGCAAGATTATAATGTGTGACCTTGAGAGAAATAAGTTTAAACTTACTGGTGGATGTATTTTTGGATGGAATGTACCTACTAACTAAATTTGAGTGGATTTAACTAATGAACTGATTTAATACAAAGTTTAGTATGACGTGCAAATTATTTGAACATTCCAATTCACCAACATAATGATGAAACTGAAGCATAACCCACAGCATTTATTCTCTTTACTGTGTGTACTAAAATTAGCAGACACTTTCCTCCAAACTACCTAAATAATTTTCTGGAATGTAGATGGTTGAAAGACAGTCCCCTGAGGATAAATTGATTTTATAAAGTCTTTTCTCTATAGCACAATAACAGAGCAAACTGCTTCCACTGAACTCTGGAAATAAACCAAAATGTAGTAATGTTTTAGATTTTTAATTTCTGAGCTACAAATCTAAATGTGATATATCCTATGATTTATCCTATATTATATTTTTTAATAATTAGTAATTACGGCTGTTCGATAACCAACATTAAAAGCATAGCATAATATCACATATTTATCACATACAGTGTGTCGTCTGAGTCCAGAAACAGGTGTGAGTATTTTAAAATATACTTCCTTATTGCGTCTTTGTGCTTTAAATTCGATTTTACATACATTTAGCTCAAGGCCATGCTGTGACCCCTGACCTGTGACCAGAGCCTAAAATGGAATGGAATAAAAGCTTAGCAGTGTTTGGAATGAGAAACATCTCACAGGCTCATCAGTTCAGTGTTAGTGACATCAAACACCTTCCTAAAGTTTCAAAGAGCCTGCTGTGTCTTTGCACAGTTTGCTTTAGCTTACATGAAGGAACATTTCTGAATCAGAGATAGATGCATTTGAATTGTAAAAAAATAAATAAATAAATAAATAAAATAATAATAAAATCTACCATTTGTTTTTGTTTGTACTTTCTTATTGTATGGTTTACAGTATGTAGCTAGACATTACTTTACATTACTGTAGGGCTGTACACGTTTATATTCATTTATATTAAATCATTATTCATTATTAATTTGCATTAATGTTCCCTTTTTAAGGGTTTAAAAGGGGTTCATTAATGACTTGTAAGTCATTTACAAATGCATTATAATCATTGATATTCAGTTTATAACAGAATTTATTAAAAGTGTGACTTTAACGCAATACTTGCCAAATAGTGAGAATTTTAACTTGCATGATTAATAAATACACTTATTCAGACTTAGATTAATCAAAAACATAAATGCCCTAATTCATGATTTAGGCCACGATGCAGCAAAAATAGAATAGTGAGGGATTTTTAATCTCATTAAAATAGCATGGGTTACTAATGTTGAGTAAATGTTATTAAGCATTTATAACATGTAAAAGGAATCATTATTTGGCAAGTTTTGCATTAAAGTCATCCTTTTATGAATGTTATAACAGCATATCAATGATTCATAATACATTTGTAAATTATTTGTTGGTCATTATTGAACACCTTTATAACATTTTAACAAAAGGAATATTAATGTCAATTGTTAACATTTATTTTATACAAACACATTTTTTGTGTAAGCAAAAATCAAATTGTTCAGCAGTCAAGTTATTTAAGCACATGAAATTTGCTGCATTTGTGCCTAAAGTCTTGCTGCTTGTCAGTTACAGTATAGCTAGAATGTTGTGAATCATTCGATCGTAAAGCTTGTAACAGTTTGTAATGGTGAATTTCATGAAAACGTATATACTCGGACGCTTCACTGTGTGTATCACTCCGCTTGTGTTCATGCTGTTCTAAACTAAAATGTAAGAGCAGTGCATATGTGTTAAGAGCTACTGTATGTCTTTTTTTTTAACATTACATATGTTAGCCAGCAGGTGGTGGCAAAAGATCATTTTTGTGTGTAATATGAGCCAGTTAGGTGACGTGAAGTGAATCCGCGTCAGTCAGTGTTTACATACAACAGTGCTCCGTGATCGCTTGTATTACTACTACACTACTAAAGCTAGGAAATAGCTTTAAACAGCTTTAAACGGACAACTTCAGCATTAAGGCTCATCACAGCTGAGAGACACAACAGACTGATTAATTACACAACTCAAGACACTTACCTCTTACCGGACTTTCCACATTGCAGAGGATGTGCTGTTTAAAATGGCGGAGGACATTGCGGTTTCTATAGTTAATGACTCTTGCGCAACAGATATCGTGAAATAGAGAGGAATACCCCCACTTGGACGGCTACTTTTCCACTGAGAAAGCTGATCTTTCTTTTTTGCTGAGTTTATATTTAAGCAATATCACACTCGCAATCATGCTATATGGCCCTAAATCAGCACTGCTGTGATTACTTACGGCACTCGGCCTGCGGCCTCGTGCCTGTGGCCGAATCACAGCAGTGCTAATGTAGGGCCATATTGCACTCTTGCTCGTGTGATATTGCTTAAATATAAACTCAGCAAAAAAGAAACATCCCTTTTTCAGGACACTGTATTTTAAAGATAATTTTGTAAAAATCCAAATAACTTTACAGATCTTTATTGTAAAGGGTTTAAACAATGTTTTCCATGCTTGTTCAATTAACCATAAACACTTAATAAACATGCACCTGTGGAACGGTCATTAAGACACTAACAGCTTACAGATGGTAGGCAATTAAGGTCACAGTTATAAAAACTTAGCACACTAAAGAGACCTTTCTACTGACTCTGAAAAACACCAAATGAAAGATGCCCAGGGTCCCTGCTTATCCGTGTGAATGTGCCTAGGCATGCTGCATGGAGGCATGAGGACTGCAGATGTGGCCAGGGCAATAAATTGCAATGTCCGTACTGTGAGATGCCTAAGACAATGCTACAGGGAGACAGGAAGGACAGCTGATCATCCTCGCAGTGGCAGACCACATGTAACAACACCTGCACAGGATCGGTACATCTGAATATCACACCTGCGGGATAGGTACAGGTTGGCAACAACAACTGCCTGAGTTACACCAGGAACACACAATCCCTCCATCATGGCTCAGACTGTCCACAATAGGCTGAGAGAGGCTGGACTGAGGGCTTGTAGGCCTGTTGTAAGGCAGGTCCTTACCAGACATCACCAGCAACAACGTCGCCTATGGGCACAAACCCACCTTCACTGGACCAGACAGGACTGGCAAAAAGTGCAAAGCACCCTCAAACGAACCTTAGAGCACCCTCAATTGCAGACCAGGGCAAACTGCTGCCTGCGGGTCAATTTATCATGAATGTTTTTATTACATCTTTCATTTATCTGGCTTTGGGACCTATTGCACATCCACAAGCTTTTAATATTTTCAGGGTTGCCAGATAATAGATGCAACACCCCAATCAGAGATTTATACATGCACAAATAGGAAATATTTCGCCTTATGTCATACTTAATTTATGCAATCTGGCAACCATGCATGCGAGTGCACGCTCTCTCTCTCTCTCTTGTCTTCGGAAAAATAACCTTACAGTGCTCAATAGTGCAATATTATGCTCAAAGAAAAGTGTGATGTAGCCACTCCGTGTCCATTCGTGATGCAGCGTGTGCTGTTTAGTGCCATTTTCAGTGATGAACTTTAGTAAAATCCCAATAGATCTTTGCATAATTCGCACACGGAGGGGACACGCGAGCAAACCCAAGTGAGAGAGGAATATGTTTGTTCTTTGTGTTATTAGTCATTAACAATTTTTATTGATTCCAAAATTAAAATTAACACAGACAACACATAAAAACATGGAATCAACTTTTATCCATTTATAATCCCATTCTACCATATCAAATGCCTTTTCAGCAACAAGTGAGATGGCAGCGACCGGAGACTGATCATTCGCCACTGACCACATAATATTGATGACACGCCTAATGTTATCAGAAGAGCTGCGGCCCCGAATAAACCCCACCTGATCTATATGTATAAGAGATGTCATAACTTCACTTAATCGGTTAGCCAGAATTTTTGACAAATTTTATTGCTTCTAGCTGGATCAGGGAAATTGGACGGTAACATTTACACTCACTTGGATCTTTGTCCTTTTTAAGAATCAGACTTATCCGGGCTTGTGTCATGGTTGGAGGAAGCTTTCCATTCTTTAATGATTCCATATAAACTTCTAGCAAAGGTGGAGCCAATTCTGTAGCATAAGATCTAAAACATTTCAGCAGCAAAGGCATCTGGCCCCAGAACCTGGCCAGTAGGCAGGGCCTTAATTACCTCGTCAAGCTCCTTCAAGCTTATCTCAGAATCAAGGGTATTTTTTGCTCAGTTGTCAATTTATGGAGTTCTAATGGTTCCACAAAGTTTCTAATATCTTCATCAGTAGACGAAGACGTGGAACTATAAAGATCAAGATAGAATTCTTTAAAAGCATTATTAATATCAATGGCTGAGGTAAATATTTCACCACCAGCAGATTTCACTGAGGGAATGGTAGAAAAAGACTCTCTTTTTTATATATCTAGCCAAATGTTTTCCTGCTTTGTCCCCCGACTCAAAGTATGACTGTCTTGCCCTGAATAACCAAAACGCAAACAAAAATGTATTATATCTGTATTTCAATCGGGTCAGTTCTCTGAGGCCATCAGATGACCTTCGGCGCTTCAGCTCTGCCTTAGCACTTATTAATTATAATTCCAACTCCACGAATTCTCGTGCTTTGGATTTTTTGGTGAATGAGGCATGCTGTATAATCCGACCCCTAAGAACCGCCTTAAGTGCCTCCCAAGCCACACCCACAGAGGATACTGAGGACCAGTTGTTCACCATATAGACATTGATTTCAGCCTTTAACATTTGTTGGAAATCAGGATTTTGCAAAAGGGATACATTAAAGCGGCAACTATATGATTTGTTTTTCTCCATATATGGCAACACCTCTAAACTCACCAGGGCGTGATCTGAGACTAAAATGTTTCCAACTGAGTAATCAACAACAGATGAAATGAGGGATTTAGATTTAAAAAATCTATTCTAGAATAAATCTTATGGACTGATGAAAAAATTATAGTCCCTACCAGATGGGTTCAAAAGTCTCCAAAAATCTGTAAGACCAAGATTTTTACACAACCTGTGAAGCGTCAATGTTGCTCTAGGGGGCTTATACACTTTTGCTTCACTATGATCAAGGACTGAGTCCGTCAAAAGATTAAAGTCTCCTCCCAATATAATATCACGAGGGGTGCCAGCGGCTTGCAACATCCCTTCAAGATCTATAAAAAATCCCTGATCATCAGCATTAGGTGCATAAATATTAGCCAAAATCAACCTTTGCCCCTGAATTTCAGCTAAAACAATAATGACTCTTCCTAATTTGTCATTAATCTGTTTGAGAAATTTGAATTGTAGATGTTTATTTATCAATATAATGACTCCCCTGCTACTAAAGAAAACATGTCCACTCCATATCTTCCCAAATTTTCCAGCTTCCTGCGGGGAAATATGAGTTTCTTGAAGAAACACAATATCATATTTCTTATGTTTAAGAAAATAAATAACCTTCCTTCTTTTTATGGGGTGCCCCAACCCATTCACATTCCACGTGGAAAGAGACAATCCACTCATATTAACATTTGACATTTTGATATAATAGAAAAAATAAATTGTGTGTCAAAAACAAAATTATAAAGACCACATTTCAGCATTAGTGCAACAATAAAACCCCGAACAAAACAAACAGAAAAAAGAAAAACGTGCGCATTAACCCGACTCACGACAGTCCATAACAGTCTAAACTCAAACAGTCCATGTACGCCTACGAGAACCCCCGCAACAACTTTGCCATCGGATTGCTCAAGCCCGGTGCTTCTATACAAATTTTGTGAGGCAAAATTACATAACAAAAAATACTTTGTAAAACAAACTCCAGCCAATACAAGGCATAAGCACAAAGAACAAGCAGATTCATCCACAGCTGTCCCGAAGGTACGTTCCTCCACAAAACAAACTCCAGCCGCTAGGCGGAACCAGCACAAAAAGAAACAAAACAGGTGTCCTGGTTCCTCGGACGGTCAAGTGTATATTTAACGAGTCAATTTGACTCAGAGGCCACATAAGAAACACACCATGATTTCCTTAATCCATCAACTCTATAAAAGACATCGCTTGTTGTAGGCATGTAGATATTTTGCGTTCATCCTTATCACTGGCCGGGAACTTCAGTGTAAAAGCGATCTTCCGTCAATGCAAAAGTTTCTTGAAGGAGTGTTATTCCACAAAACAAACTCCAGCCGCTAGGCGGAACCAACACAAAAAGAAAAAAAAATGGTGCCCAGCTTCCTCAGACAACCAAGATTAAGTACAGCAAGTCAGTCCACTCACATGAGAAACACCAAATGGCATACTCACTCCAATGTTTTTATGAAGGACAGTGCTTGCTTGGGGCATAAAATACTTTGCAGCCATCCTTAGTATTTATACTCAGTTTGGCTGGGAACATCAGTGCAAAAGCGATCTTCCATTGATGTAAAAGTTTCTTGCATTCCTTGAATGTATCACGTTTCTCTCTTGTCGAATTCGCAAAGTTTGGGAAAAAGAAAATGTTGTGATTCTTCCAAGAAAGGTTTCCTTTGCTCCTCGCCTCGCGTAACACAAGATCCATATCGGATGATCTCAGGAATTTGGCCAGGATTGATCGGGGCCTGTCTCCTTCAGCCAGTCTACAAGCCGGAACCCTGTGAGCTCACTCGATTTCCAGATTATGGCCTGTTATATCGAGCAGACTCGGGAAGAGCTTGTCTAGGAATTTCACCATATCTCTGCCCTCCTCATGATCAGGAATTCCAACAATTCAGATGTTATTCCTGTGGCTCCAATTCTCAAGATCTTCAAGTTTTCCAAGAACGTGTTCCAAATCAACTTTGGTCGCCAGCGGATTATCAAATAATTACCTCTCCGATGACTCCAGATAGTTGATCTGCTTCTCAACATCTGCCACTCTTGTAACCAACTCAGAGAATTTTGTTTCCATCGCCGTAATCGATCAACGTATTACAGCGAGATCTTTCGTCAGCATCACAAACATGTTGGACAGTTGATGCTGGATTTCTCCCTCCGCACCATCCAAACCGAGTCCCTGGTCCACAGGCCCATCAGAGGCTTCAGCTTGAGCACGTAAGTGTCTTTTAATATCTCCAGAGCCCGAGGATTTAGAATTTTTTGACATATTGACTTCAAAGAGCAAATATGTAGCAGGGTGTATCAAATCTCGCCAGATTATAACACAAAAATAACTAAAAACTAGCAAAGTGTGTAAAGCTTGTCGCCTACACGTCTGCTCCTCGCATGGCGTCACGTGACTCCCCTGTTCTTTGTGTTATTTGTAAAATGATGAAGTCACTCACATCTGTATGTGAATGTTACTCTGACAGTAATCATTTATCAGTGTCATGCGGCCTGTTTTATTCAGTTGTGTGCTGAATGGGGTGTCAAACAAACCATTGATGAGAATCACATCATGACCCATAAGTGTGTAAACAGGTTGATAATGTTCTGAGAATAAAACAACTTTGTCCACTTGAGGCAAACATTAAAATAAGCTTTTAGAATCTATAATTTCCGAATATTTTCTTTTATTATTAAACGAGACTCCAGATGTAGAGTGTTAAATTGAATACTAAATTACTACTGCAGTGAAGTATGGTAAAATAAACAATTAATAATTATATTCAGTCTTTATTCAGTTTTACTAACACATGATAGAAATGTAGCAGCAAAATTTCAAGCAATCGCAGAATGGTCCCTTCAGTCTGTATATACTTCAGAAAATTGTGCATCATTCATTGAGTGCATGAGTGCACTACTATTTCTGACTACTCTTAAAAGATACAAATTGCAGAACTTTTTATTTTCTCACTTCCATGTTCTACTTAATGGCTCATGTGGCCCCTGTACAAAAATAATTGCACACCTCTGCTCAACTGAATATGTAAGACTAGTACTGTAAATTGGCAAACAGATTTCCTTGAATCCCATCAAACACACAAAAATCCCTGCATTTTGTGAACACACAATTGCTACATCAAAACTTATAAATGTGTATGATTTTGCAAATCTGCACACGCAGCATTTTGCTGTCATTTTCAATGACAGATCATGTGAAAAAAAACAAAGCAATAAATGTTTTGTACATAAAAATCTGTTATTTACGTTGTTTTAGTAGCATTTAAACATGATTTAATTTATTTTTAAAATGTGTAATTACGATACATCTCCACTTTATACAGAGCACCCCCACTATTTTCAGAAGCACCCTCAGTGATTTTGATCTGGAACCGGGCCTGCATACTGCTCATTCTGTGCGTGATTTCCTGCAAGACAGGAATGTCAGTGTTCTGTCATGGCCAGTGAAGAGCCCGGATCTCAATCCCATTGAGCACGTCTGGGACCTGTTGGATCGGAGGGTGAGGACTAAGGCCATTCCCCCCAGAAATGTCCGGGAACTTGCAAGTGCCTTGATGGAAGAGTGGGGTAACATCTCACAACAAGAACTGGCAAATCTGGTGCAGTCCATGAGGAGGAGATGCACTGCAGTACTTAATGCAGCTGGTGGCCACACCAGATACTGACTGTTACTTTAGATTTTGACCCCCCCTTTGTTCAGGGACACATTATTCCATTTCTGTTAGTCACATATCTGTGAAACTTGTTCAGTTTATGTCTTAGTTGTTGAATCTTTTTATGTTCATACAGTTTGCTAAAAATAAAAGCAGTTGAAAGTGAGATGATGTTTCTTTTTTTGCTGAGTTTATATATATATATATATATATATATATATATATACTATAAATCTCCACCTTTGACCAGCCTCGACTAGTGGGTGACTGAATCAGGAAGTGAAATTGAAAGTGTAGATTTACAGTATAAAAAAGGACTTAAATATTGATCTGTTTCTCAGCCACACCTATCATGTCACATCTGAAAATATGGATTGAAACAGTGAAGTTGTATGGATTACTTTTATGCTGCCTTTATGTACTTTTTGGAGCTTCATTGTTCTGGTCACCATTCACTTGCATTGTATGGACCTACAGAGCTGAAATATTCTTCCAAAAACCTTCATTTGTGATCTGCAGAATAAAGAAAGTCATACACATCTGGGATGGTATGAGGGTGAGTAAATGATGAGAGAATTTTCATTTTTGGGTGAACTATCCTTTTTAGAAACATGTTAGCAAAATTGAATTTTATATTGTACTAAAGCCAAACAAAATGGTTAAAATAGTATCAGCAAAAATGTTTTATTTGTATTAAGTTTGCAGTGTATTTTTAATATTTTAGTATTGTTAATGTTCGATGTATAAACCTGAAGAGAACATTTTTTAGTGAAATTCAAAACTATTTGTATAGCGCTTTTCACAATATAAATATTAATAAATATTGTTCCAAAACAGCTTTACAGAGAATGTAGCTAAAGGTGACAGCTAAAGTTACTACAGTGGTGTGAAAAAGTGTTTGCCCCCTTCCTGATTTTCTTTTTGTTATTATTAAGGGAAAACAAAATCCAAACCTACATGGCCCTGTGTGAAAAAGTGATTGCCCCCTAAATCTAATAACTGGTTGGGCCACCCTTAGCAGCAACAACTGCAATCAAGCGTTTGTGATAACTTGCAATGAGTCTTTTACAGCGCTGTGGAGGAATTTTGGCCCACTCATCTTTGCAGAATTGTTGTAATTCAGCCACATTGGAGGGTTTTCGAGCATGAACTGCCTTTTTAAGGTCACACCACAGCATCTCAATAGGATTCAGGTCAGGACTTTGACTAGGCCACTCCAAAGTCTTCATTTTGTTTTTCTTCAGCCATTCAGAGGTGGACTTGCTGGTGTGTTTTGGATCATTGTCCTGCTGCAGAACCCAAGTTCACTTCAGCTTGAGGTCACAATTCATGGTTCCATTTATCACAGCAAGTCTTCCAGGTCCTGAAGCAGCAAAACAGCCCCAGACCATCACACTACCACCACCATATTTTACTGTTGGTATGATGTTCTTTTTCTGAAATGCGGTGTTACTTTTACGCCAGATGTAATGGGACACACACCTTCCAAAAAGTTAAACTTTTGTCTCGTCAGTCCACAGAGTATTTTCCCAAAAGTCTTGGGGATCATCAAGATGTTTTCTGGCAAAAATGAGACAAGCCTTAATGTTCTTTTTGCTCAGCAGTGGTTTTCGTCTTGGAACTCTGCCATGCAGGCCATTTTTGCCCAGTCTCTTTCTTATGTTGGAGTCATGAACACTGACCTTAACTAAGGCAAGTGAGGCCTGCAGTTCTTTGGATGTTGTTGTGGGGTCTTTTTTGACCTCTTGGATGAGTCGTCGCTGCGCTCTTGGGGTAATTTTGGTCAGCCGGCCACTCCTGGGAAGGTTCACCACTGTTCCATGTTTTCGCCATTTGTGGATAATGGCTCTCACTGTGGTTCTCTGGAGTCCCAAAGCTTTAGAAATGGCTTTACAACCTTTTCCAGACTGATAGATCTCAATTACTTTCTTTCTCATTTGTTCCTGAATTTCTTTGGATCTCGGCATGATGTCTAGCTTTTGAAGATCTTTTGGTCTACTTCACTTTGTCAGGCAGGTCCTATTTAAGTGATTTCTTGATTGAGAACAGGTGTGGCAGTAATCAGGCCTGGGTGTTGCTAGAGAAATTGAACTCAGGTGTGATAAACCACAGTTAAGTTATGTTTTAACAGGTGGGGCAAACACTTTTTCACACAGGGCCATGTAGGTTTGGATTTTGTTTTCCCTTAATAATAACAACCTTCATTTAAAAACTGCATTTTGTGTTTACTTGTGTTATCTTTGACTAATATTTAAACTTGTTTGATGATCTGAAACATTTAAGTGTGACAAACATGCAAAAAAATAAGAAATCAGGAAGGGGGCAAACACTTTTTCACACCACTGTATATACTGTATATATACAGTGCTGAGTAGTAACAGATTACATGTAATAGGGATTACATAATCAGATTACAAAAATCAAGCACTTGTAATCGGATTCAATTATATTTTATTTACTTTTTTAGATTACATGATTACTTATTAACAAGGCAACGGCAGTAAATTGTTAATAATTTATTGATCATCCTAATCATTCTCTTTATTCAATCTTTTACATTTTTCGTTCTAAATCAGCACACTGCTGATATACTGTACTATCGGTAAGTGTTTGAGTGTTTTCGGAAGAGAAGGGGAGGGTTGTATGTATTATACTCAGAACTGATACTCATTACTAGCCAGCCAGATGAAGATGGAGCGGTCTACCTCAGCATGTAACCACTGGATCTATAGAGATTATTTCTTTTTTAAGGAGACACAGGGCAAAAACATCACTGTGCAATGTAAACTCTACCCTCCAAAAGTTCATGTCCTGTCAACTGCGAAGGATTCTACATCAAATCTAAAGAAGCATTTGGATGTATGTTTGCATTTTTCTTTTTTTATTACTTTACATCGCAAATCTAACCAACTATGTGTGTAATATAACCATGTGTTGCAGTGTCTTTGGAATGGTATTGTCTATCTCAAACGCATCAAAATGCACAAATACACATCATTTCACATTCAACTGGATTAGCTCTGTAAAGTTACGTTTATTTGCTTAAACTGCTTTTGTAGTCGGCTTCAAAAATGTTTATCAATGCACTTTGGTGTAGTGATAACTTTGAGACATTTTTGTGACGCTGATTCACAAATACACAGTAACTGGTCTGATCTCTTACCGCACATGGATGGCATTTGTAAAATGGCCAAATTGCATGATTCCATAATTTTACAAACCCCAATAAGAAATGCCTGTTAATTCAAGCATATTTGTGTCTGTCGCTGATGGAGGGCCTAGACCTCTGTCAGCATCACGGGGGAAAACACGAAAATATGAAAACTTCCTTCATATTTTTACATTTGTGATCATTTTTCTGAATTTGTGGACATTAGCACCACTCAAACAATTAAACCATGCAGAATTCAGTTGAAAGTAATCCAAAAGTAATCAGATTAGATTACCCCAAAATGTAATCTATGAGATTACCTTACTGATTGTATGTTTGTCATATAATTTTTAATCTGTACCTGATTACAATTTACAAATATATATATATATATAAATTGTATATACAGAACTATATGCAGATTTGTTTTTTATTTTTAACTATGGCTGTCAATAGAATAAAACCATTGTGATTAACCTCATGATTCACAAACAAAGCAGAATAAAACAATAATGTCATATTTGGTAATGCCAAACATTGTATTTTTTTTTAAACACTTTTTTCTCTGAATTTTTTACGCTAACCCCCTTACACCCCATTGTTGTCCCCCAGTTTTAAAGCCATTGTATACCATATGCACTACACCATATAATATACCATATTATTGGGGTTGCATATTATAATGTCAGAACTATGTGAAACTAGTAATGGTTCTAATCATGGGCTTCATATTGAATATATGCAAAATATTTTGGGGTGAGCAATGGCTGGAAAATTTTGTGAGATTAATCCAGAGGTTACTTCATGCCCCCAATTTGTTCCCCTCTTGCTATTCCTTACTTTCTTTTTAGCATCCTCAGTGGTGTAGATCTAATTTCACCTTTTGGGAGGCACACCACAGTAAATGTCTGTACATTACTGACTCTGCTAATGGCGGTTTGACTTTGGGGATCAGTTGTGGCGCGTGACCCCCCTGGCATCCAAGGATCAATCCTCCTGGGGGTCATCAGGGCACTCCGGGTGTGTGTTGAGGGTGTTGAGGGCGCAAAGGAGGAGTGAAAGTGTGTCAGTGGGTTATACTGAGGGGAGGAGCCACGGTGAAGTGGGTCACATGATCTGGAGATAGCAGCAGCAGCGTTCAGTCTCACTCTATCTGTCTACATGGGCTGCAGACTCTCTGTGTTTAATCGTTTTTTTATTCATAACTCTACACTAGAGACAACTGCCTGCTGAGCTGTTATAGAGACGACGATTCGTCTGGATTTTAGTATTAAAGAGTTCTAGTCTAATCTTTTACCTCACACGGAAAAATAATAATAATAATTTATATATATATATATACATGTACTGTGTCCTGGAAGCAAACTGAGGGTTTTTTTCCTTTTCGGGCAAAACAGCGCTGATAGACGCACTTTCTCTCGTATGTTTAATTAGAGATGTTCCTCAGGTAGTGTATCGGTGAGATACTTGTTTCCAAGGATCAGACAGCGACTGATAGTTGCTGTAAACTGTCTAAAAACGGCAATTAAACACAGGTGACTGCGGCTCAAAGCTGTCGGAGGACATGGAATCCACAAAGGCTGGTAAGAGCAGTCTAGTTTACTGTTACTTTTGAGGTGAACAGCTTACTAGACTTGAAAATGTCATTCTTAATCTGTGATTCCTTCTATGTAAGCTTATTTTAATGAATGACAGCAAAGCATGTAGTTACATGTGATGCTGGAAGTGTGTGCTGTGCTTTAAGCCGTAGTCTGGCATTTTATCGCTTTATTTGCAGCATGAAAACTATAAGTAGGTTAATAGCGTCAGGGTTGTGTTGTTATTCATTACTATTTGAGCCGCAGTCAGCCCGACTCACATGGACTGCTCAGCCTAGCCATGTGCATCTGTGTTTACGCGTCCTGTGCGTCTGCTCTGATTGGTCGAGAGAAGGCATGACGTGTTTGTTGCATAATTTGCATGGAAGCGTCTGCGGGCTGCAGGTACATGTGAGACGGCTGCAGGCTGACCCACTTTTCGCCTTTTACGCTAGCAAAAAACATGCCGAGTACACGTGGGGGCGGGGCTAGGAGCCTGTCAATCAACACTTAAGAATGCACGAAGAGTTGACGTTCATTCATTTTTTTTTTTTTTTTTTTTTTTTTTTTTTTTTTTTTTGAAGAAACAATTAATGTAAAAATAATATTTGAGTTGAATCGAAAAAAAAAGAGCTTTGGGTTTTTGTAGGTATACTTTAGAAAATTGTTAAAGTGGAAATTTTGTATCATGTGTTTTGATTAAAGGGAAAAATCATATTAATATTTTATTTATTATGTATTATTTATTTACTGTTTATCTGAGTTATAATTGTTAACATTTAAAATTATAATTATAATTGCTAACAGATCATATTAAAACATAACTTATTAATAATAGAAGATATTTGTATTTGTGTAAATGTACTTAGTTTTAAGTTCAGATAACATTTTTTTTTTTTGCTCCTAATATTTTTTATAATAATAATAATAAAAAATGTGATTTATAGAATATTAAAATAGTTGATTCATACTCTTTCTAGATGAATACGTCCTGGTTTCATATGATTATTTAGTTTATAAATATTGTATAATATATAATCTCTCTGTTAGCATACAATTATTATAAGTTTTCAAACAGAAATACTTCTAAAAGATGTATTATGTAATGGTGTTACCTAACCATTAAGAGTGGGACAGCAGAAATCAGGTCAACCTATAGAAAGAGTGCTCGCAGCCTGGTGCACTTACCCACGATAAGAAAGACCTCCTCTTTTTAAAACAAAACAATAGAGAGCAATAGAAAAATATATTAATATTCATAATATGGTCCTATTAGGATATAATATCCAACTACCAGTAGTTGTATCGCACACAAGGATGTAACCACAAATTCAAGATTAAAAACAAGGATTGTCATTGAAAACCCATGTTAATCAAGCACTAATAAAAAAATTTAAGAAAAAAGATAGAAAAATAAACCTAAACAAATCTATGGTGGTTACAGCTGTGATTGCACATAGTCTTTTTATTTATTGATTTAATTTTGGAAGATTTTTGTCTATATTAATGATAAAGAGAGAGGGCGAGTGGAATCGAACCCACATCTTCTGCATAAGAGCACATGCTTTTAAGATGCATCATGCATATTGTGTGGAATATGAATAATCTGTCTGACACCCTCCTAACTGAAGTTGTGTTGCCTTTTTGTGTGTCATCCATAAGGTGGAGTAATAGCATACATCAGCTCATCGAGCTCGGCCTCCAGTCCAGAGTCATGCCACAGTGACTCTTCCAACAGCAGCTATCAATCCTGCTCTTCACCTCACTCCTCGTCCTCGCCCAGCTGTCAGCAGGGCCAACAGGGCGAGGCCCTTCCTGTGGCCCCTCAAGCCCACCCCCCCAGGCACGGTGGAGGGAAGGCACGATCACCCTCCACTGCCAGAAGTGGCATTACAAGTGAGATACTTTTTTTTTATGCTTCTATCGCCTGTTTTATGGCATTATTTAGTGCCAGAAATTTAAGTTAAAGAACTATACAGAGATATACACCAATCAGCCACAACATTAAAACCATCTGCCTAATATTGTGTAGGTCCCCCTCGTTCATAGCATTCTGAGATGATATTCTTCTCACCACAATTGTACAGAGCTGTTATCTGAGTTACCGTAGACTTTGTCAGTTTGAACCAGTCTGGCCATTCTCTGTTGAGCTCTTTCATCAACAAGGCATTTCAGTCCACAGAACTGCTGCTCACTGGAAGTTTTTTGTTTTTGGCACCATTCTGAGTAAATTCTAGAGACTGTTGTTTGTGAAAATCCCAGATCAGCAGTTACAGAAATACTCAAACCAGCCCATCTGGCACCAACAAACATCCATGCGATTATCTAATCAGCCAATCGTGTGGCTGCAGTGCATGAAATCATGCAGATACGGGTCAGGTGCTTCAGTTAATGTTCACATCATCCATCAGAATGGGGAAAAAATGTGATCTCAGTGATTTGGACAGTGGCATGATTGTTGTGGGTGAGAAACAGACCAAAATGTAAGTCCTTTTTTACTATAAATCTCCATTTTCACTTTCACACTCTTATTTTTGGCGACTCACATTATTTGTGCATATGCCACCTATTGTTCATGGAGGAGAATTTATAGCACAAAAGGACTTAAATATTGATCAGTTTCTCACAAACACCTATCATATCGCTTAAGAAGACATGGATTAAACCACTGGAGTTGTATGGATTACTTTTATGCTGTGTTTATGTGATTTTTGGGCTTCAAAAATAAAAAAGAGCTGAGATATTCTTCTAAAAATCTTTGTGTTCTGCAGATGAACATCATACACATCTAGCATGAAGGTCAACAAATGATGAGAGAATTTTTTATTTTTGGGTGAACTATCGCTTCAATTGAAAGTCAGTAACTGTAATCTGATTACTAGAATTTAAAACATAATGTGTTACACTACTTCCCCTCTTGACTAAAAGTAATTAGCTTACAGTTACTAATTACTTTGTAATCAGATTACACCCAACACTGATTATAGTACATTTTAAATCATTGTAAAATGATGTAGAATAATGTTAATTATTGTAGTCAAATTATCTAATGTCTCTATAAACATACATAATGCATCTGCATATATCCTATCCTGCCTTTCTCTGTTTAATGTCAAGCAGTTCAAAAGAGAACAGTATTAGAAAAGAAGTGTTGTGATTGGTCTGAATAATAATAATAAGATAAGATAATGAGCTGGAACTCTTATGATTAGATTGGCCTGCATTTATTATACAGTTGATTCTCACGAAACCTGTCAAGAAAATGTCTTGGTCCTATTTTACTCCAAAATTAAAAGAAACAAATAAGAAATAATATTTTACAAATAGACAATGAAGCCTATTTTAAGCCATTAAGATGGTTTGACATTGTTACGCACAGTGACGCACAGTTTACCCCACTATTCTCATTACCGTAATGCGAGAAAAGATGGCCATTTGAAAAGTCTCATTACTGCAATGTGAATAAATGTGATGTTATTTTAATTGTGAAGTATTTCAATGTCATAGCAGAACTCCCTTGTTACTGCCAATCATTTTTGCTGATTTTAATTAAAAAGAAAAAAGTGATTGTACAACAGCATCTTTTTTTATTATAATGCAGTACTGTGTTGCGGTAATGAGATCCATCATTGATAACAAGTGGAATAGTAAAAGTAAAACGTTATGATGTGTTATGGTAACGACAATGGGTGGGGGTGGGGGGGTGTAAAATGTGCCAAAGTGTCCTGAAAATAATATCACAATGTAAAAAATGGTCCTAAATGTAGGCTTTATTTTCTTTATGCAAAACATAATTTCATATTCTTTTGCATTGATTTTAGGGTTTAATATGACCTGGACATGTTCTCGCCAGGTTTCGTGAGAATCACCCATTATTTGGCCTTGTTTGTAATGGTCTTCTAGCTGTTTATGTGAACAGATGTGGTGGCAGCTGTTCTAAGGAGAAAACATTCTTGTTCATCTGACCTTCTGTATTTCCTGCAGAGATTAACGGTCTGGTGCTCCTGTGTAAAGTGTGTGGAGATGTGGCGTCAGGATTTCACTATGGCGTTCACGCCTGTGAGGGATGTAAGGTGAGAAATAAGAGTTAGTGAGTCACCAGCCACATTTTGGTGCACTATAATAAGCATTAGAGATTTAATTTTGTGATATAAGCCGTTACAGTGGAAGACAAAAAGTCTCAGTGGAGGCGGTTGTGTTTTTATACACTCTTTCTATGTTACAATGTCAGTGTGGTTGCTATAGATGGGGCCGATGTTATACAGACCACATGTACTTGTGCATGAGTCCAAGTAACACCCTGAAGGGACTTTATTTATATCTAGAAAGCCTCCGCCCCAGCAGACTGTTTAACCATCAGAGCAGAGCTCCATCTCAGTCTGCAGACTCATACTGACCGCATGGCTCGACACCTGTCACCCTCTGATTGGGCACTGTGACACTAACACCTCTCCCCTCTCTGTGTCACTTTCCCTGCTGCAGGGTTTCTTCAGGAGAAGCATTCAGCAGAACATTCAGTATAAGAAGTGCCTTAAGAACGAGAGCTGCCCCATCATGCGCATCAACAGGAACCGATGCCAGCAGTGCCGTTTTAAGAAGTGTCTGCTTGTGGGCATGTCCAGAGATGGTGAGCTCCATCAGGCATGATGGCCTAGATACAAACAATGAAATCTGTTACCTTGCAGGCTGAAATATTTGGCACAAAGTATTTTAAACTTTAAAGGACAAATAGCCAAGTAACAGATTATACTGTATAAATATAGCTAAATGAAGTTTGCAATTTCATTTATTGATTTATTCATTTTTTGCGCCACTAGCATCACCAAATGGAATTGCAGAAATAATGATTGTTTTCAAACATTGTCTCGAACACTCAGATAGTCCTGCCCCCAACTCACTCCATTGTTTGAAGCAATGTTGCTGGGTTGGGATGCTAAAACGAACAGAGCAATGTTTTGAAACCTTCACAGTGTTTACAATTTTCATTGAAATCAACGGATGAATGTATTGAACTTTTTACATTTAACTTTTTAAAATTACACACACACACACACATGTTAGAGAAGCTTATCACGTGGCTTGTTGAGCGTGTTGCCATGGAGACATAGCGCGTGTGGAGGCTTCACGCCATCCACCACGGCATCCATGCTCAACTCACCATGCACCCCACCGAGAACGAACCACATTATAGCGACCACGAGGGGGTCCCCATGTGACTCTACCCTCCCTAGCAACCAGGCCAATTTGGTTGCTTAGGAGACCTGGCTGGAGTCACTCAACACACCCTGGGATTCGAACTAGCGAGCTAGCGAACTCCAGGGGTGGTAGCCAGCGTATTTTACCACTGAGCTACCCAGACCCCCAGAGAAGCTATTTTTGGCCTCATAAGTTAAAGGTGCACTCAGTAACTTTTTGTTCGTGTCATCTTGGACTTCCAGTGACACCTAGTGGTGTGGATGCAGCATCATTCAAAATCAATAGTTTTCAGTTACAGATGCCATTGTAGAAATTCACTATTCACAAACAGCCATGATTCATTTAATCCAAGAGTGAAAGTGAGGCCTGTTCACACCAAGAACGATAACAATAATGATAACTAACTGTAAAGTTTTAAAAATCATTCTAACTGTAAGAGAATAGCGGAGTCCATACCACAACTTTAACGATAAAAACACAGAGATACATATCGTTGGGATCACTTTCAGAGCAATTTGTTCTTGCTAATGAACGACTGACAGCCAATCAAAATCCATCCTGCTTTAAAGGGCTCAAGCTGCATCGTGCACTCATCTTCAAAATAACACATTCCAGCTAATTATTATAACACGCAAACTAAATGGGAACTCCTGCTCAAGAACTGGCAGTGTTTTTTCTGCATTTTTCTTCAGTATTAACAGAGATGAATAAAAGGCATTAATTGTCTATTTTGAAGTTGTTTGCATCTGTTTTTCTTTTGGTTCCTTTGCGAAACATAGAGCAGTAGCAGTTCATCTACATCCATTTTCCTGACTGTGAACATAACTGCAGCACGCACGCTTATCGTCCGTTGGTGTGGAAGCTAATATAGTTATCATTACAGTCATCTTTCTTGTTGTGAACGGGCCTTTATTTAGATTAAGTGAGTAGTATTCAGCTGGTCATGTGATCCTAAAATGGCAGCCCTCATGAGGGAACCCTTCCCCCATGTAGAATAAAACAGCTTTTATAAGGTTACTGATATGACTACAGTCCTCATCTTAAGTGAGTGGTCATGATTTTATACATATGTTTCAAAATTACTATTTATTTCTTTAGGAGTAAAATGTTTTTAATGGAGAAAAAATTACTGAGTGCACCTTTAAAGTAATTCAGCTACAGTCAAGCTACTCTTTTGAAAAAGTACTTGGCTACACTACAAGCTACTGACAAAAAGTAGCTAACTGCATCAAAGCTATTTAAAGAAGAAAATACTTTTAAATATACAACGTACTTATATTTAATTCAGTAATATCTCCTGATAGTTATATATTTAATTTGAGTGACATTTGCTTACAAAAATTAACATACTACTGTAACCATACTTTTAACATGGGATTTGTAGTAATATTATAGTAGCCACAAAATTAACCATGGTTACTATCACATTACTATAGTAAAACCATGGTTATTATATGAATAGTACAGTAATGCTGTAGTAAAATCATGGTAAAGCGCATCCAAACCTTTCTCCCAAAAAAAACATGGTTACTACAGTATTACTATACTAAAACCATGTTTAATTCTCGTTAGGGTGAAACATATTTAATAATGTATATATAAAAATATTAAATTGAACAAATGTATACTTAATAAACACCCTGTTTAAAAATGGAAGGGAAAGTCCTTTTAAGGCTGTGCTCAAGTGAATCAGTGAATCATATATGTGAACTAGTTCATTTACATGAATCGTCCAAAAGAACTCAAATAAAATGTAATCAAATAAAAACTATTGTTGTGACAGACAGAGAGACAGACAGTTAGAAAACATGTCAACATATCAAATTACAATATTTACAATAAATAAATATTAAAATAAATTCAAAAGATGGAGGATATGCCCTATATGCACACTTTCCACAATATTTACAGTTACATAAATTACAAATGTATTGCAAGTTACAGAGAGAACATGAGAATTCATGCGACTTGTAAGGAATCATATTTACTAAAGTTGTGTCAGTTTCTTTAAATCTTTCAAACTGACAGTTTTTGTGCTCCTCAGCTGTGCGTTTCGGTCGCATTCCCAAACGAGAGAAGCAACGCATGCTGCTGGAGATGCAGAACGCCATGAACAACATGATGAACAACAGCCACGGCAACCAGCCCCTGCCTCTTAGCAACCAGATCGACAGAGCATCCGAGGACAGCGGCTCGGGCCCCTCGTCATGCTCCCCCTCCACCTCCCCCAGGAGCAACCGATCCGAGCCCAGCCCCGCCCCCGAGCCGCTGGTCACTATGGATACGAGCCCAAGCTCAGACTCCTCCAGCACCACGGACAGTGGGGAGGAAGAGGTCATCGGTACAGTAACTAGAGCACACCAGGAGACATTCATGTACAATCAGGAGCAGGGCGGCGCACCTTCGGAGGCCCCTAACAACTTCAACCACTGCACAGAGGATGCCTGGAACTGGCAGAACAATGCATCCTCAGTGACCAATCACAACCCTCCGTTGAGCTGTGGTCCACTGGGTCCTGAAGAGTCCAGCAGCTGCCCCGTCAGACCACATAACAGCAGCTCTGGAGGGCCATCTCTACAGAACTTCAGCCTCAGAGCTCATAATGACAATGAAACACGCGGCAGCTATGGTGTCCCGCCATGTGCTCGGGGGAACAGGATGCACCTGGTGAGTTATACAGACACATCAAAATGAAAGATTATGCATGTTAAATGTCATTGGGATCTAAAAGTCCACATTGAAAATGTGTGTTTTAAATTCAGGTTTGAAGTTAGTACAGTGAAAACCCTAATAAGTTGAATCTACTCCATTGATTGAGTAAACTTGTTCCCTCAATTGAATTGAGTAATGCTGTCTCCAAATCTTGTGTAAGTTCCCTTAACTTTGTGTTCATAGAATGAACTGAACTATTTAAGTTAAGTTAACTAGATGAAAGTAGCCTTAACTTAGGTTTGCTATTTAAATATTGTTGTTTCTACTTAATAATTTTAGTTGAATTGAAGTTTTGGCCATACAAACATACAGCTCAAATAAAGAAGATTATAACTGATTCTAGGTCAAACATTAAAAAAAAAACATAATTCTCCACAGAAATGTAAATATACCTGTTTCAGTTACACATGCATAAGGGTCCAACTTGACCAAAGGAGAAAAAGATCACCCTAATGAAGGGTTGCGTGGTTTACCAGTACTAACAAAGTATCGCGATATCAAAAAAATGTAAACAGTACAATATCATCTTGTTGCTAATTTTGGTACCATATTACCGTCGTATGCTGTCATTAGTAAAATGATATGAGATGTGACAAATTTGAGATGAAATCAATAATAATAAAATAAAAAACTTCTGGATATGGCCAAGTGTGATCATTAAACAGCAGAAGGATGTAATTTAATAATATACAGTCACATGCGCTGCACGCTACAGAATGAACAAGAGGTGCCGCTCTGTCATCTGCTTCACAAACACACACACAAACTCAACACACACTGCTGGTGCTTGATTTTCACGCAGTGTGTTTACAGTATAAACAGCTGTTAACACTTAAATGAACTCCTGCGGTGCAGCTCGGAGATTTCAGCTTGAGAGTCACAACAGGAGTATCCCAGCACTAATGGGAAGCTTGATATAACTAACCCATCAAAAACAGGAAGAACTCAAAGTCCCGCTTAAACGAACGCTCTATTCAACTGGATGCGTGAAATTGAAGACAGAAAAATATAACTACTGTATAAACATGTAATATTCAAAAAGTAGCAATAATAATAATTATGTAGTATTAAATGGTTGTATTATTATTAGTAGTATTATTATCTGTACGCAATATCACAAACGCAAGCAGCCTTGTGCCACGGTAATCAGATTTCTTTTATTAATGTTTTCATAAATACTGTGAAGCTCTGTTTTGCAGCATTTTATTTGACCAAAAATAAAATTGCAATTTTTTGTAAAAAAAAAAAAAAAAACTCAAAAAATATCGATATTTTTATTTGATTAAAGCTGTATGTATCAATTTGATTAAACACCATTTGATCATGACATTTAATGAAAACATTTAACATGCAATCCAGAAAAATTCAAACAGAAAACACATCATTTCTGTGAGACTTTATGCAGTTCTTCTAATCATCATTTTCTGTGTCATTTCATCAAAAATCTGAGGCTTTTTATTTGTTGATTATAGTATCGATTTAGTATCGATACCGAAGTACCAGGGCTGGTATCGTACCAAAGCCAAAATTTTGGTATCGGAGCAACCCTACCCTAATGGTGACATCACACCAAACAATTATTTGCAACAGAACAACATGAATAATACTATAAAAGTGCTAAAACTTTGTTTTAAAAAAAGTTGTTATAAATTCTTAATAACAACTATTTACATTTACATTTACATTTTTTTCATTTGGCAGACGCTTTTATCCAAAGCGACTTACAAAAGAGGAAAACATAAGCGAATCATCTTAGGAGACAGTGGTATGAAAAGTGCCATATTACAAAGTTTCACTAGCATCATAATAGTATTAAAAACAGAATAACGTGCAACAGGAATTTTTTTTTTTTAATGACTGGTTAAGTGCTCATGGAAAAGATGTGTTTTTAGTCATTTTTTGAAGACAGAGAGTGAGTCAGCTTCACGGATGGAGTTGGGAAGGTCGTTCCACCTACGTGGTATGATGAAGCTGAAAGTCCGGGAAAGTTTTTTGGTGCCTCTTTGTGTTGGTACAACAAGGCAACGTTCCTTAGCCGACCGCAGGCTTCTAGTGGACGCGTAGCTCTGCAGAAATGATTTTAGGTATGCTGGAGCAGACCCAGTGACTGTTCTGTATGCCAGCATCAGAGCCTTGAATTTGATACGTGAATTTGATACGTATTTAAATGCCCCCATATGTTCCCTTTGACCCAAAAAACATAATTAAATAATTCAAGCGCATGTCCTTAGTCTCAATTTTGTGCTCAATAGTTAAAATCTTAAAATCTTAAGTCTATGGGTTTTTAAGAAAAACAAGTTAAATGAACTTAGTTGTTATGAGCCCAAAACTTGACATTTCAAGTAATGTTTAATTAGGTTCAATAATTGATTTTTCCAGTAATTACAACATTAGGGTTTAATTTAAATCTAGAAATAATAGAAAAAGTTCAACACAAGTTCAGCTCTATGGACAGCATAATATTGATTACCACAAAAAATAATTTTGACTCGTCTCTCCTTTTCTTTAAAAAAGCAAAAATCTGTTCCAGTGAGACACTTACAATGGAAGTGAATGGGGGCAATCTGAAAACGTTAAAATACACAGTTTCAAAAGTATAGACACAAGACATAAACAATAAACATGTTAACATGATTAAAGTGTGATAAAATTGCTTACAGGGTTCTACCAGCATTGCGTTGTCATGGCAACATAGTAATATTGGATGTAACTACACGTGTAAGACTAGTAAGTGATTTCATGTCTAAAATCATGTTAACATGTTTAACTTTTACATCTTGTGTCTATACTTTTGAAACAGTGTATTTTAATGTTCATGGACTCGCCCCGTTCACTTCCATTGTGTGTGCTTCACTGTCATTTCCTCTTTTTTTAAATAAAGGAGGGATGAGTCTAAATTATTATTTGTGGTAATCAATTGCTGTTGATTAGGCTGAAATGGTATTGAACTCGGAATATTTTACAAAATTAGGCTCTGCCAAATGCTACAAAATGTTGAAATTCTTGTTATTTTTCAGTTCAACGTTTTACTCAAATTGGTATGCTGATATTAAAATTGAA
Organism: Myxocyprinus asiaticus; assembly: GCF_019703515.2. Taxonomy (NCBI): domain Eukaryota; kingdom Metazoa; phylum Chordata; class Actinopteri; order Cypriniformes; family Catostomidae; genus Myxocyprinus; species Myxocyprinus asiaticus. The sequence continues at coordinate 41,743,964 of NC_059373.1, forward strand.
AATAAAAAACAAAATAGCAAAATATATATTTTTTTATTATTGATCACAGACTTTTGGTGTTGATGCTGCATTTTTAAAGTGTGAAATATTGATGATAGGACATTTGGATGTTCTCCCTTCTGAGCTCCTCTCACCAGTTTTTCACTCTTTTCACAGGTTTGTCCCATGAACACGTCGCCCTACGTGGACCCTCAGAAGTCGGGTCACAGTATCTGGGAGGAGTTCTCCTTGAGCTTCACCCCAGCAGTCAGGGAGGTGGTGGAGTTTTCCAAGCGCATCCCAGGATTCAAAGACCTGTCCCAGCATGACCAGGTCAGCCTGCTCAAGGCCGGCACCTTTGAGGTATGATATAAAAAAACAAAAAAACAATCCCAATTTAATTCAAATCGAATAGAGTAAAATGATCATAACAGGAGTGAATACTGTGCTGCCCTGCATAGCCAAAACTATGGCAACACTAAAACTAATAAAAAAAAAAAAAAGCATCTGTACATCTTTTTCAAGCTAGACGTGGATAAAGTAGTCTCACTCCATGTTCTCTGATCTTGGGTTTGACTCAATAATGCTTATATTCAAAGTAATTGTTTACTTTTAACAAAAGATCTACAGTGCCACAAAACTTAAAACTGAAATGTGGATTTTGTTCTCTTTAACACATGAGATGGAAATACTGCTTTATTCGCGCATTGTTTTTGCAGTTTTACGATTTTTCCATCATTTGGATGGAAACATGGCTGTAGTCTAAGAGGCCCAATTTCAGTCATAACTCAATTTTGTCAAAATGTGTATTTACAGTTTTGATCTACAGGACAGTAAATCAAGTGATTGATTTTAATTCAGACCTTAATTTGGAAAAGTGCAAAGATCTGAGGTCATTTGTTTGATCTGTAGGTGCTGGTGGTGCGCTTTACATCGCTATTCGATGTGAAGGAGCGTGCTGTTACGTTTCTGAGTGGCAGGAAGTACAGCGTGGAGGCGCTGCGCTCTATGGGGGCTGGAGACCTCCTCAACTCAATGTTTGACTTCACAGAGAAGCTGCGAGCTCTGAACCTCAGCAAGGAGGAGATGAGTCTCTTCACAGCCGTAGTACTGGTGTCAGCGGGTACGTGTCACTTCCTGTTGTGTCCTACATGGGCACTACATGGGTTCCTTTTCCTTTTGAAGCTACTGGCTAACTTAACAAAATTCAAGATAAAGTGATTGCAAGGACAATTTGTCACCTTTTTTTAGAGTTCCAACAATTTCTGAATAAGGATATTTATGTAATATTGACAGAATACTTCAGATGTTGAAACATTTAAAACATACTTGTAATAACACAATAAAAGTTGACATCAGTTATTCATTGTTAAAGTCATTATGGTAACAATTTAACAAGACAAATAACACTTTCAATAAGTTTGTATTTGCTAACATTAGTTAACACAACAGTTAACATGAGCTAACAATGTATAATATCATACATTGATATATATATATATATATACACACACACTACCGGTCAAAAGTTTTGAAACACTTGCCTGAGATGTTTCTCATGATCTTAAAAATCTTTTGATCTGAAGGCGTATGCTTAAATGTTTGAAATTAGTTTTGTAGACAAAAATATAATTGTGACACCATATTAATTTATTTCATTATATAACTAAAATTAAATTTAAAAAAAAAAAAACGTTTTTGAAATTGATGACTTGGACCAAATAATAAAGAAAAGAAGGCAATAAGTGTCCAACATAGATGGGAACTCCTTCAATACTGTTTAAAAAGCATCCCAGGGTGATACCTCAAGAAGCTGGTTGAGAAAATGTCAAGAGTACATGTCTGCAAATTCTAGGCAAAGGGTGACTACTTTGAAGATGCTAAAATATAACACAGTTTTGATTTATTTTGGATTTTGTTTAGTCACAACATAATTCCCATAGTTCCATTTATGTTATTCCATAGTTTTGATGACTTTATTATTATTCTAAAATGTGAAGAAAAACAATTATAATAAAGAATGAGTAAGTGTTTCAAAACTTTTGACCGGTAGTGTGTGTGTATATATATATATATATATATATATATATATATATGTATATATATATATGTATTACTGAATAATACTTTTTAGTATTGGTTCATTTTAATTTTGCATACACTAATTCATTTGCATTAAAAATTATAAATGCGTAAACATCAGTGTTGGGTTATAGTTAACATTATTAATTACTGTGATTTAATTTTAAAGTAAAACAAGTAGTATAACACATTACATTTTAAATTCTTGTTTCAGATTAAAGTTACTGACATTAAATTAATTTATAATTACATTTAAAATGTATTACTTGGTTTACACATTAAAAAAAAAAAAAGTGATTTATCTAGAATACATTAAAAACGTAATTTGTTTTAAAATGCAGTTTCTTTCTATTTGAGTGACAGCTGTAGGGCATGCATCTCATAACAAGGACATTCAAAAACATTATTTTTAATTCACTGAGTGGAAAAACAAAAACTTACGCATGAAAAGTTTTAATATAATTTTATAGTTTTATATAAAGTAATATAATTAGTAATGTGATTATATTTCCCATGAGGTATTCAGTAAAGTAATCTTTACTTAAATAATTACTTTTCTTAGTAACATTGTTACCAACTAACATGAACAATGAACAATAGTATTTTGATAACACACATCATTGTTCATATTTATACCTCATGCCTTAACCAATGTTAATGGATAGAACCTAATTTTGCCCATTTTGTAGACTGGCCTAAGGTGACCACCGATGAATTTTTGGACCACAGTATGCCCCAAAACCGATGAAAACAAGTTAACCGATTTGCACTGTTTGGTCATTTTTTACTGAAATAAATTTTGTTCCTTTAATAAAAATGGCATATGTCACCTGAGTGGCTCGAGGCTTGGTTACTTTTCCTACATATGCCATCTAAACACACACCAAATAAATTTGGATTGGATTCGATGAGTTAAGGCCATGTTTCGATCATAGGAAATGAATGGGCAAGACTATAACACAGAGCAATTTTTTAGGGAATTCAGTAATTCAGCCCCAATGCAGAACACACACAGACAGAAATTAAAGGGTGAGACTATAACACATCCACAGTGCAGAACACATGCGCTCACACACAAACACGCACAGAAATGAATGGGCGAAACTATAACACAGAGCCATTTATTATTATTATTATTATTTTTGGAATTGGTTAAAATCAATAATTCAGCTACAACGCAGAACAAACTCACAAATGAATGGATGAGGCTATAACACATCTGCAGTGCAGAACACACACACTCACAAATTCATCTCTGTAGCCAGTTACTGGTTATTTTTGTCATGAAATGATTTTCAAGTCATGTAATTGTTCTTTTTTGCACCAAATGGCAGCAATCTTCCCCCAATACATGACACATTCTCATATTTCTTCAGTTTTCAACTTATAGAAATGTATGTTTTACATGCAAATTAATTTAAAGGTAGATAAGATCCAAATAGTATAAAACCCCCTCAAAAATGCACAGCTTCAGTGTTTTTTTGTTTTTTTTTACTTTATCGAAGATAGTGTTATCATATTTCTTTAAAAAAAAAAAAAAAAAAAAAAATCAATCTTGTTTATTGTTTACTTTAAAAATTGACCATGAACAATACAAGTGCGAATCTAAAACGAACAGTGCACAAGGGTTAAATGAATACCCTTTCTGTGTTTCCCTCAGATCGTTCTGGTCTTGAGAATGTGAATTCGGTTGAGGCACTTCAGGAGACTCTGATCCGAGCTCTGCGCAGCTTGATCACCAAGAACCATCCCAACGAGATCGCCATCTTCACCAAACTGCTCCTCAAACTGCCTGACCTGCGCTCCCTCAACAACATGCACTCGGAGCAGCTCCTGGCCTTCAAGGTCCACCCCTGAGCACCCCGTGACACCCCCAAGAACTGTGGACCACGCTCCTCATCCACCTCCAGAAGCCCCGGGCCTGCTCCAGTGGTCCACTCAGTCTGTTCTCAACTCATACCCACCACTGAGGTTTCTTCCCATGACATTCAAAGGACTGCTGGGTTTATATGGAGGGAGAGGGGGGCAGATACTTCAGAAATCATTGTACTGTAAAATGGTAACGCCTCTGTTTATGCTAACGCACACAACTCGCAGACACAAACTGGAAAGGTTTCATTGTAGATGCTTAAGAGGGTTTGTATGATTATGGCGTTTGTGTGTACATAGAGGCACCTTGAATTTGTATTTCGATTTATACAGTCTGTGCAATAAGTGACACGTTCACTGTTTTTGGATAGTTTATTTGTTGGTCGTTTTAATCATTTCAGAGATTGGCTGTGTACACAGGCACAGGAAGTAATCTATTGCTTGTAGCTTAAGACAAAACGAGAAACTAATACACAGAGCACAGTTTAATGTCCTTTCCAATGTGAAGAAAAGAAAGTGCAACAACTATGAAATGGAAGAATGTGGAACAAGCTGCTAATCAGAGCTTTCCCGTGAAGAGGCACACGAAAGTTTAACGGATAGATATATTTTTATAGTTCGTCTTTATTCTTAAAACCTCTAATCAAGTGAAAAGGAAGCCACTCTCTCCTTATGCCAGAGACATACTCTACACAAGTATGTAAACACTAAACAAGCTTGATTATGTGTGTTGTTATGTTCCGAAATGTGTCCCATCGCAACACAAGCACAAGCTGCATTCTCAGCATTGCCAGAAGGGGTGCTATTAGATTAACTTCTTCAGTCAGTTTGCTCTTTCATGTCAACTGCTGTCATTGTGAAGGAACAGTTTGGAGAGAATCTTAAAAGTTAGTTCATGTTAGTTAAAGTCGATATGTTTACCTGGCACAGATATTTCAAAGTTGTGTATGTTCAACAGGACCTTGTGTTTGCAATGCACTGGCCAAGCATTCACATCCACACTTGCATATTTGCATAAAGTATGTTTTTAGCCTTAGATCTGCAAAATGGTGCATCTGTGTGTATGTTTTGAGTCGTAGAGCTTTTAGGAATGAAACAACATTTGATGATGATGATGATGCAAAACAACAAAAGGATGTGTATTATCACTATAAGATGGGACACAAATCCATCTGCAGTAATGTATGCATATTGCTGAGGCCACACCCTTACTGACACCTGATGATTGGGTGATACTTCTCAGACAGGCTGAATATTTATGATGAGTTTTTTGATGGATGTTTGGGAGGACACACTCCCATTCACAAAAATGTAATTCTGTTCATTTCACTTTTTTTTTTCTGTAAAGTGAAAGTTCTTGTAGAATTCTTGTTTTTTCTGTGATAAGCTGTAGTCAGTGAATGGTGTGTTTTGTGTTGTTGGACCAGACAGGAAGTGAAAACAGGATATGACTTGAAACCCCACCGAGCAGCACCATTACTCAAGCAATGCCTCTTGAAGATACTTCTTGGGTGGGTTTGAATCTCAAAGCCGCTGCAGATGATTAGTGATGTACAGATGGATGTAATGTTGAGTTATGTTCTCTCTTAGTGTTCAGCCTGCGGTTCACTCAGTGTCAGCGTTGTGTTGCCATATTCCAGTCTGTCAGGTTTTTTTTTTTCTGTGAAAGCATTGTAAAATAGCTAGATTTCTCTCTCTATATAATATAATATAATTAAATACATATAAAATAAGAAAATAAACATATAAATGCTGATCTTTCTCTTGATGTATCATTTGCGGAGAACATGCAACAGATGCAAAGACAAAACCATTTAAGTGAAATGGACACACATCATTGATTATTTATACAAAACAGGCTACAACACTAAGAGAAGTTCACATAACATGGATTCAGTTTGTACTGATCTGTTAGACATGTTCAGAAGTATTTGCCTATATTTTGGCACAACCTCCGGCTACCATTTTCTAAAATAATAACAATAAAAAAAATTAAAAAAAGTGTTTCTCAATACGCTCGAGTCAACACTGTCAGATACAAAGTAATGTGTTAATTATTAAACATATGACAAATCTAGCATTGGATTAGTGATTAGCCATCTGCCAGAAAATCTAATGTGGTGGACAGCTTATTGTGTTGTTGACAACATAAGCATAACGCACATTCATCATTTTGTTTTTCCAGTGTTGCTAGCTACTAATAGGGCAAATGGAATTTCTATAAAATGTGGAAATTGTGCATTTGTTTGCATTTCCTCAGTGTGAATGCACAATGTCTGCCAAAATTCATGTGCATGATTCATTTGAAATTTGTAATGGGAATGTCTCCATTTGTAATTTTGTTTCTTCAGTGTTACGCTACTTAAAATGACTTAAAACTATTTCTTTACAGTTTGTGTGACTGACATATGGTTGAGACAGAAAAGTTAAGCACAATTATTTAAAATGATAAAAACTATAAAACTCGGCATATGAGAGGAAAGGATAAGGGCTGACTTGAAATGACCTAATTTTATAAATGTTTTCATAAATATCTAATGATGTTGACAAAAAAATATTGCAACCTTATAACAGTATCATTTTAAATGAACCTCTTCCTTCTGTCAGGACATCGAAATCTTAAAGCTGAAGTGTGTTTCTTATTCTTTGTTAAAATACTTTCTCTTATCTAAGCTTAATATGCACTTATAGACAGCTGTAAGTAAGTATTTGTTGTTCATGTTCTTGAAAAGTGTAAGCACCGTGTCTCTGTGGTGCTATAAAAATTCCTCTGTTTTGAGGACCGTCAAGCACGACATGACAACATTGATTCAACCAATGGCGTGATTTGTGGGAGGGACTATCTGTTTGTTCGATCAACAGCAGTTGGGAGGGCGTTTTCGACAAAGATGTTTTAAAATTATTTTTATTTTTGCAATTCCGTTCAGTGGAGCTAGTGGTGCAGAAACGACACACTTCAGCTTTAAGTTTAATGTTTTAATCTGGACGAAGAACTGAGTTATGGTCTGAGAACAGATGGTTTTAGGGGTAATGAGTGATGTAATGTCAATTTTGATTCAATAAATAGTAAATAAAATGCTACATTTGTGTTAAGAACATTCTAGCGATTATCTTTAATTAATTATAAAGTGGAAAAACAATATTTAAAAGCATGTTTTGTCCTATGTCTGAAAGAATCAGTGACATTTAAAATATGTTCATCTCTTCATTAATATGCTTTTGGGAGAATATCCAAGATCCCCCCCAAAGAAATAAATAGTGGTAGACCGATATATCAGTTTTACCGATTAATCGGTGCCGATAGTTGCTTTTTGGAACTATCGCTATTGGCAAAAATCGATGGCGATATGTGCTGATTATTCCTTAATTTCAAAATAAGAGTCCCTGGTGTGTTTCGTATTGTTTATACTTTAAAGTCCTGCTTTATGCACCAAATCTAAAAACATTTCACCTTAGTTATCAGCATCGGCAAAAGCCACTATCGGTCGACCTCTAGAAATAAAGAAGCCTTACTCAGTAGTGGCTTTGTAGTATCTTCAGCATATCATTCCAGACTCTACGGATATTCTTGTACTTCTTATATTTAAACACTTTCTGTTTCAGCGTCTTCATTCTCAGCGGAGACCAGGATTAAGAGCACTAAAATGTAGTTTCTTCCTTCATGCTGTAACTATCATTAACAGGGACAGTTCTGGTATTCTCATGTAATCTTTTGGATCGTCTTCCTCAATCTGCATGATTTCTAAACACACAAAAATGATCATTATTATAGCACTGCTTACTTAAGCATTGAGCAATTTATGTGGTTTTTGTTGTTGTCTGTATTGTCACCATCTGCACCATGGTAAATTCTTTGTATTTTTTATATATTGGCAAATAAATTCAAATTCAGTTCAATTATTTCATAACATTTGTCAGCTACTTCTACCTGATGATCCCACCTGTTACTGGCATTCTTAATGAAACTTTGTGATGTAGGTAACTACAAGAATGCATAATGCTTATACAGAGATATTGTTAACTTATGTAGAAATATTGCTTGAATCGAGGGGTTTGGACAGAGCCCCATTAGAGCTAAGGGGCCTCCGTTGTTTTTGTACTGATTTGAGAAGGGAAAGTTATAGTATTTTGCACTTTGTATACAGTATCTCTGAAAGTCCTGGAAGCTTTCCTCTGAACTGAGATCCATAACAGGTATATCTTTTCACGGACACATCTCGGCAATGAATAAGAAAACATTTCCCTTTTTTTAGGCATGAGTTAGTAACAAGTGATAGTAGATTAGTGGTGTCAACACAACAAAGTAGGTGATCAAATATTTGTATTGCAAGCTCAATACACATACAAACAGTGCATGCCAATATGCATGGCAAAAGACCAGGGTTTGGTTTGCCAAATAGGTGGGTTCCTTCTTTAGGGCTGTCAGACAACTATCCCTCGCCCAAAGAAGCTACAGGTGCACATTCAAGCTCCTGAAGCAGTGCACCCCACTGTTGTCTTTTATCATAATTTCAGCTTAATCCAAAGGCACTGCTAGGAACCAAATCTGGGTCAACTTCTAGAAAGGAAGCTATGCTCATCACTGTACATCAAAAACAAGTAAACGGGCCCCTGACCGTGCATTTTGCAAAGATGCTCAAAAACACAATGACCATAGACAAAGTTTAGGAGTCCTTCAATGAAGCACAAATTAGAGAGAAAAACTCACAAAGACTACCCTCCACAGAAAAAAAGAATAAGACTAAAGATTTCAGTGCAGTGAAGAGAAACCCAAGCTATATACCTGGTCCACTGGGCCAAGGCTCTCCATCTGCTACAGCTGCTATAATGCTCAGCAAAGGGGAATTTCTGGTGCGGGCTCGTCCTAGCCAGTGTTTATTTTGTATTTTATCATTGTTGAATGGGGCAATGGCATAAACATATTTTTTGTCTCTGAATAACATCAGTTTCAGTGATGGGATATCGCTGAATCTGAAAGTATGTTATAGTTAGGGTTATGTATTTTTATAAAAGTGGTTAAAAACATAATGGCCGAGGACAAGACTGGAGGAACTAAATGCTTATTTAGAGGTCCCCTTAAAACATTTTCCTCTTATTAAATTTCCAGGAATTTTTAGTCTGACCATCATGTGGAATTTTTCACATGGACATTCCTCAGCAGTGAGCAGGGGCGGATCCAGACAATAATTCCTGGGTTGGTATGAGGACTATGAGGGGTGACAATACCAAAGTAAGCACCCATACATAGTTCTTCTGAATTAAGATACCAAGCTTCACTGCAACAAGTACTAGTTCATTTATTTTAGTAACTATCAAGTTACAAATGCACGTGAATTTGCGATACAGCTGCATCTCCATGGAGAGGCCATAATCATTTTGTAAATGTTCTGATAACATTAAAAGAAAGTTTCTGCATTCTTACATAACATTAAAAATAACCTTATGCATACAAAATTGTTTTGAGTTGTTAAACCTTGATGTACCCATCAATGGAGTGGATGCACAGACCATGTTTTTTGACTTCATAAGTGCTGTATCACCTTTGTTACTCCTGTATGATACAGTACAGCAGTACAGCCTATTACGTTTGTAGTAAGCCCAGTGCCGGCCCTACCTAATAAGCAACATAAGCGGCTGCATAGGGCCCCGTGACCACCAGGGGGTACCCTACCAGAGGTTCACTATAGCCAAATAATTATTAACTTAAGTGTAAATATCACTGGATACCAGGGACTAAAACGAAATGTTTTTATTTGCGGTTCATTCTGAGTAAAAGTTTGGTTTGGAAGGTTTGGAAGTTCCGCAGCCTCCTTTCCAAATGGTAACCAGTTAGAACAAAATAAAAGAACGGTTAATAACGTTCTTTTTAAAATGACAGTACTCTGCACTTAGGGGTGGGTGAAATACTAATTGCAGTGTTGCCAGATCTCCCAAGAGAAACAAATAACCTGGTCTGGAAAAACAAGCCCAAAATAATTCACTTGCCTCACCAAAATAAGCAATTAAATTTCTTCCTGTGCGGTGGATTGATCGGCATAGAAATCATAACAAGCAGTTAATTAACAGTTAAGTATAATTTTATTTACAGATCTGCTTCTGAGTCAAAACCCGGCAGCATCAGATCTGTATTAATGCATCATATTTCATTTTTTCAAGCAACATGAACTGATGTAGTTCCTAAAATATACTGTGATCAACAGGGGTTAAATTGGGATTTCAGAGGTGTCGGAATCTTCGATCAGTGTTGATGTCGCTTTGGATGTGAGTGATTCCAGGTTCAAAACTCCTTCCTGTCTACAGCTTTTTAATAAACTAAGCAAAATTGCTACTGCATGTCAGTGGATCTAAAAAAAAGAGTGAGCAGTTGATTCCATATTACGTGATTTCTATGAACCAGAGATCGGACTACATGCGATACAGAAGCGGAGCGTGCGTCTGTATGCAGGGCGTGTTGTCTCGTGCTGCTCTTGAATATGCTGCCTCTACGAGCATCCGAAGCTGACTAGAGCGAAACATAATGAACTTGAAATATTTTTGAACAGTACACTCGCTAAATAGAGACGGAATGTGTCAAATGGATCAAACAAAAAGCGCATCAGAGAATACGAGAAATGGAATGGATTGACAAACAAGCATTTAAAAAAAAAAAACGGGGGCTGGGATGCTGGGACGCTGTTCCAGACCGGCCCAATTTACCCCCTGGAGATAAACCCTTTGGTCTTTGGCTTAGTGAAAAAATTATTGGAACGAAATTAACCAGTTACCAGCATAAAACAAACAAACAAACAAAAAAAAAAAAACGTTTTCACTCCGGAACAATTGTTTCCGTTTTCATTTATGTTCTGCAAAATTTTTTTGTTCGTTTTCATTTTGGCTTTCATTCCTTGAATCACAATCAGAACATGCCAATTCTATGATTTATCATATTTTTATATTATCATATAAAAGAAAAGGTATAGAGACATAACTATGTACATTTCACACCTGTACTGTACAGAACTGGCGTGGCAACATTAGTATACTGTAGCAATTTACTTTCAGTGCAGGCGATACGAATTCGTGCCCACCTTTTGTCAAGTTCACCTTTTGTAAGTGAAGACAGACAGTGGCTGTACACCATCGGAGAGCTGTTTATTTTAAATAGAAAATAAAATAAAATAATCCTGGCATTTATATGATTCCCCTTGGTAAGCTGTCACAGGCCCTCTCTCACCCTGGGTCCTAGGGTGGCTGCCCTCCCTGTAGCTGCGCCACTGAGCTATGTATTTAAGCTCCATCACAATACTTATACTACATACACCTAAATATGATGTACATTATATACTGTTTTAGGATATACTGCTGTGCAAATCCTGTCTGCCACAATTTACACCAGGGTGCAAATACCATGTGGCACGATTTACAAAAAGTGTAAATAGCATCAACCTTACCTAAATTTATACAGTCTTGAAATTTCATTGAAGATATTTATTAATTTGTGCATGTGATTAGTGTGTTTGGTTGGCTTAAAAAAAAATATATTCTTTCATTTTTGTACTTTTGAAGCAGTTAAACCTGTGCTAATAAACTACAAATAATAGTTTTAAGTTTTATACTTTTTAATAAATTGACTTATTTGCACAGTTTAAGCTTGTTTACTTATTGATGTTGGTTATTATTGTTTGTTTGGTGTACATTAGGTGGGGGGAAGCCTGCATTGGTCCCAAAAATGCTAGGGCCAGCCCTGAGCAGGGCTGCCTTAACACACAGGCTTATACAGGCTGTAGCCCAGGGGCCTACAACTCCCATGGGGCCCAGCTCATGGCCATGGGGCCCATTTTCCCCTATTCATGTTTGTGGAAGGAGTGTGTTTGAATGCTTTCAGCGGAAGATGCGGTTGTTGACATGGTGACAGTGCGCAACCGTTAAAGGCTTCTGTGTAGTGCTTGTTCAATGCACAGCAGAAATAGTATGAGCTGTATGGTAGTATGCCATTCCGAAGTCAGTCTTTGTTTTGGGGAAAGTAATGCGCAGTGTCTGGATCTCACCTTTCTTGTCTTTTACAAGAAAATAGCTCATTTTAATGCAAGGCAAACACTGCCATTATGCAGCTTTCCAAAGATTTGAAGTTTGGGTGAATTTACAACTCAAGAGAACTAAACACTGTGCTTCATTTGTTCTAGTTGTGGAAACATAAGCCAAAAGCTCTTCTGTATTTTAACAACCTATTCAACTTTGTTGTCATAAATGCCCCCCAAAACTCTCCAATCTTTAATTAAAGCAAAATATGTTTGCTCTGATCCCTTGGGCAAGTGCTCTTCCTCCAGTGCACTATAATCAATGCTGTAGGCTCCTCCCAGCCTGCGTTTTATCAGTGGACTATTCAAACTAGGCAGAGCAGAAGGCATAAAAATGGAAATATATCCACCTGAAGCAAAAAGCCATTTCAGGGCAGCACAAGCGCCAGGGCAGCGCCGGCGGAATTTAAGACGGAGCTAAAGCTTTACATCAAGGGTCTTCAAAGAGGTCAACGGTGGTTGTGCAGGTGGTTCACAAATTATTGTTTGATCTACCAATTCCATGCATAATCACCCGCATGTGAGCGATAGTGAGAGGAGTTTAGTTTAATGGCTCCACAACGTGTTGAAGTCCCTCAACTCCAGTCATATCAGTATTCTTTTTTATACTGCATGGTGTCTGTCTGTCTGTCAGTCTTTTTGAAGGGGGTATGGAACAGTGATTAACAAGGAAAATTTAACATGGCACTTCATGTCAAAAAGTGTCAAAAAGTTTTAGACCCTGCTGTACATCATTTAGTGCTTATTAATACCTTTGCCATGTTAACATCATAAAGTATGTACATACATTTATATGGTTCCGCACATGCTGTTACAGGCTTAAAATGCAACACTCAATTTTATACTACTCATGAAGGGGTCCTTGGCCTGAAAAGGGCTGAATACATCTGTTACATACTGTAGCTACTGCAGTTTCTGGCCAGCAAGCAGGACAGAAGTTTACAGTAGATGCTGTCTGTTTGTTTGAAAGTTGATTACTCGCAAGCTTATATATCTTGCCATGCTTTAATGAATCAAACATTCCTCTGGGATATTGTGTTTACTGCAGGAGCGAGGCCAGAAATCTCCAAATGAGTGGACCTTGGTGAAACAGGGTGGACCTCCATTCCGTGCCTAATTTCATTGTAAATATAATGAAGCGCGCCCCTTTCCTCAGCCTTTATGAGTCAATATTCGTTAATTTACCTAATACTTCGAGTTGCATAATTACATGTACAATAACAATAATTATTATTATTTTTTTCTTTACAATTATTAAGTTTATTATTAGAAATGTACCTTAATAGGTCATATTGATTCAACTGTAATGGGGTTATCTCTGCGTTGTGTTGAATAAAGCACTCGATTGACACCATCTCACACCTTTGTTGGATTTTATTCTGTTTAAACACATTGAAAAGCGGTGGTCAGTCCCAATAATCATGCTCACACATGTTCCACCACAACCACTCTCTCGGCTGGTGCATATCTTAATCTTTATGTATGAACAATATAGGACAGGTATACAATAATTACACATATTAGTTCAAATATAAAGTTTGTACCTGTTTAAACACATAGAAAAGCAATGGTCAATCCCAATAATCATGCTCATGCATGTTGTATTATGAGGATGAACATTTAATCAAACATTACAACACATAAAACATGGTAGCTTGAGAAGAGAGCATACAATACACTTTCATACATGACAAAACACAATGCATGTTGATGTTAACCCCCAAAAATAAGATAGAATGAATTAAAATATTTTTCTGGGGAGCACTCACTCACCACAACCACTCTCTCGGCTGGTGCGAATCTTAATGTCCCAACCGGAACCAGTTCAGC